>NC_084738.1:32062063-32117063 GCF_033978785.1 Entelurus aequoreus
CATATATTTGAAAAAAATGTACATCCATCCATCCATCCATCCATCCATCTTCTTCCGCTTATCCGAGGTCGGGTCGCGGGGGCAGCAGCCTAAGCAGGGAAGCCCAGACTTCCCTCTCCCCAGCCACTTGGTCCAGCTCCTCCCGGGGGATCCCGAGGCGTTCCCAGGCCAGCCGGGAGAGATAGTCTTCCCAACGTGTCCTGGGTCTTCCACGTGGCCTCTTACCGGTCGGACGTGCCCGAAACACCTGCCGAGGGAGGCGTTCGGGTGGCATCCTGACCAGATACCCAAACCACCTCATCTGGCTCCTCTCGATGTGGAGGAGCAGCGGCTTTACTTTGAGCTCCTCCCGGATGACAGAGCTTCTCACCCTATCTCTGAGGGAGAGCCCCGCCACCCGGCGGAGGAAACTCATTTCGGCCGCTTGTACCCGTGATCTTGTCCTTTCGGTCATGACCCAAAGCTCATGACCATAGGTGAGGATGGGAACATAGATCGAACGGTAAATTGAGAGCTCTGCCTTCCGGCTCAGCTCCTTCTTCACCACAACGGATCGATACAGCGTCCGCAGTACTGAAGACGCCGCACCAATCCGCCTGTCGATCTCACGATCCACTCTTCCCTCACTCGAGAACAAGACTCTGAGGTACTTGAACTCCTCCACTTGGGGCAGGGTCTCCTCCCCAACCCGGAGATGGCACTCCACCCTTTTCCGGGCGAGAACCATGGACACGGACTTGGAGGTGTTGATTCCCATCCCAGTCGCTTCACACTCGGCTGCGAACAGATCCAGTGTGACAAAGGGCAGCCCTCCAACCCTCACTGGAAACGTGTCCGACTTACTGCCGGAAATACGGACCAAGCTCTGACGCTGATCGTACAAGGAGCGGACCGCCACAATAAGACAGTCCGTTACCCCATACTCTCTGAGCACTTACCACAGGACTTCCCGGGGTACACGGTCGAATGCCTTCTCCAAGTCCACAAAGCACATGTAGACTGGTTGGGCAAACTCCCATGCACCCTCAAGGACCCTGCAGAGAGTATAGAGCTGGTCCAAAGTTCCACGACCAGGACGAAAACCACAATGTTCCTCCTGAATCCGAGGTTTGACTATCCAGCGTAGCCTCCTCTCCAGTACACCTGAATAGACCTTACCGGGAAGGCTGAGGAGTGTGATCCCACAATAGTTGGAACACACCCTCCGGTTCCCCTTCTTAAAGAGAGGAACCACCACCCCGGTCTGCCAATCCAGAGGTACCGCCCCCGATGTCCACGCGATGTTGCAGAGTCTTGTCAACCAAGACAGCCCCACAACATCCAGAGCCTTAAGGAACTCTGGGCGGGTCTTATCCACCCCCGGGGCCTTGCCACCGAGGAGCTTTTTAACTACCTCGGCAACCTCAGCCCCAGAAATAAGAGAGCCCACCACAGATGCCCCAGGCACTGCTTTCTCATAGGAAGATGTGTTGGTAGGATTGAGGAGGTCTTCGAAGTATTCCCTCCACCGATCCACAACATCCGCAGTCGAGGTCAGCAGAGCACCATCCCCACCATACACGGTGTTGACATTGCACTGCTTCCCCTTCCTGAGGCGGCGGAAGGTGGTCCAGAATCGCTTCGAAGTCGTCCGGAAGTCGTTTTCCATTGCTTCCCCAAACTCTTCCCTTGTCCGAGTTTTTGCCTCCGCGACCGCTGAAGCCGCACACCGCTTGGCCTGTCGGTACCCGTCTACTGCCTCCGGAGTCCTATGAGCCAAAAGAGCCCGATAGGACTGTTTATTCAGCTTGACGGCATCCCTCACCGCTGGTGTCCACCAGCGGGTTCTAGGATTACCGCCACGACAGGCACCAACCAACTTGCGGCCACAGCTCCAATCGGCCGCCTCGACAATAGAGGTACGGAACATTGTCCAGTCGGACTCAATGTCCAGCGCCTCCCTCGTGACATGTTCAAAGTTCTTCCGGAGGTGGGAATTGAAACTCTCTCTGACAGGAGACTCTGCCAGGCGTTCCCAGCAAACCCTCATAATGCGTTTGGGCCTGCCAGGTCTGTCCGGCATCCTCCCCCACCATCGCAGCCAACTCACCACCAGGTGGTGATCGGTAGAAAGCTCCGCCCCTCTCTTCACCCGAGTGTCCAAAACATGAGACCGCAAATCCGATGACACAACTACAAAGTCGATCACGGAACCGCGGCCTAGGGTGTCCTGGTGCCAAGTGCACATATGGACACCCTTATGTTTCAACATGGTGTTTGTTATTGACAATCTGTGACGAGCACAAATGTCCAATAACAAAACACCACTCGGGTTCAGATCCGGGCGGACGTTCTTCCCAATCATGCCTCTCCGGGTTTCACTGTCGCTGTCAACATGAGCGTTGAAGTCCCCCAGTAGAACGAGGGAATCACCCGGGGGAGCACTCTCCAGTACTCCCTCGAGTGAATCCAAAAAGGGTAGGTACTCTTAGGTGCTGTTTGGCGTGTAAGCGCAAACAACAGTCAGGACCCATCCCCCCACCCGAAGGCAGAAGGAGGCTACCCTCTCGTCCACTGGGTTGAACTCCAACATGCAGGCTTTGAGCCGGGGTGCAACAAGAATTGCCACCCCAGCTCGTCACCTCTCACTGCCCGCAACGCCAGAGTGGAAGAGAGTCCAGCCCGTCTCAAGAGAACTGGTTCCAGAGCCCTTGCTGTGCGTCGAAGTGTTTCCGACTATATCTAGGCGGAACTTCTCCACCTCACGCACTAGCTCAGGCTCCTTCCCCCCCAGCGAGGTGACGTTCCACGTCCCAAGAGCTAGCTTATGTAGCCGGGGATCGGACCGCCAAGTGCCCTGCCTTCGGCTGCTGCCCAGCTCACACTGCACCCGATCTCTATGACCCCTGCTATGGGTGGTGAGCTCATTGGAGGGGTGACCCCCGTTGCCTCTTCGGGCTGTGCCCGGCCGGGCCCCATGGGAACAGGCCCGGCCACCAGGCACTCGCCATCGTGCCCCACCTCCGGGCCTGGCTCCAGAGGGGGGTCCCGGTGACCCGCGTCCGGGCGAGGGAAATCTGGGTCCTTAGTTTGTGTTCTTCATAGAACAAAATTGCAGCATACATTAAAAGGCATTAATATTATTTGTTTGAATCAGCCCATTAAATCATCCATTTGCTCTAAAAGTATACAATTATATTGTTAAATAGACAATATCCATCCATCCATTTTCTACCGCTTATTCCCTTCTGGAGCCTATCTCAGCTACAATCGGGCAGAAGGCGGGGTACACCCTGGACAAGTCGCCACCTCATCGCAGTAAATAGACAACATGTCTAATATTTTTATTTTTGACAGTCCACATACAGTCCTACGTTCTACGAGCTTGCGTAGAACGGAGGTACAGCGCAGTCAAGTTTGCAGTCACGCGACACAGGTCTTATTCATTACTTGATTAATTTATTCATTAATTATTAAACAGTGATTATTTCTGTGCTGATTTTGTTTGCACTGAATTTGTTTGCAGTGAATTTTTACACAATGATTTATGAACTGACTTTTAAAACATTGTATTTTAACAAACTGAGTTTTTGAACACATTTTGCTCACACATTTATATTAAATTACATTTTCAATATACTTTGTTAAAAAACATATAATTCACAAAATAAAAAATTTACTTACATAAATTCACTTTCCAAAAAAACCCAAATACAGACACAAATTAACCTCCATACACTGCACATATTCTGGTAAGTTTGTTTAAGCACTAAGCATACGGCAACATCGCCTTCATATCAGCTTCCTGCACTCTATACAGGAAATCAAGAGATTTTTACTGAAGAAAATGTTACAAAAACGATATCATTCTTACACAGAAGACATTTATGAAACGTTAGATGAACAAATATTAACAGTTATTATATACATGTGTTTTATTTTCTTCATTACAACAACCTACCCACACCCAGACCACACATACTTCTTCACGTTATTCTCTTGTTTCCTTGTTATACTTTTCACAACTCGGTGTTTCGGGAACTAAATAGACCTTTGCTTTTGAATTCTGAGTGCAGAATTGTCTTTCATTTTGACTGCTGAGGCCTTATTTTCTCTTTTTCTAGCAGTTCTGACAACACAAAGTAATGAACCAGACATCAACCAGAAGCATTACATTCTAAAACATAAATTAGTGTTTTGCTTTCTTAATTGTAAATTCCCAAAGATCTTCAGAAATAAATTATCCAACTCTCATATGGTTTTCCTCACTCACTTATCTGCTGCCTAGTGATCATTGGCCCAAGCCTTTTTATCGTCCTTTCCGTACCTGATTAAAGGGAAACAGGATTTTCTTTCATGTCACTTTTTAAAAAGCCCCTTCCCACAGACAGAAGGAAGACCAACCAGCAGGATGAGTATCATGTCTTGAAAGGAACATTGTCTGATCATGTATAGCCTGACCAGTAACATTACCATCAACATCTGGTGCACAAATATTTCTGAAAATCCCTGCTGTTTGTGGGGATTATGTTTCAAGACTCCTATGAATGGTGAAAAATGGTGAGTAATGCACCCATAAAAAGCACTGAGACTTTGATCATCTGAACCAGGGGTCTCTGACTTTATTACTTGGAGAGTTACTCCAACAAAAAGTAGGGGTAGGTGATCTATTTGTTATTTATAGTACCGGTACTTGCAATATTCAAATTGTACTATATTTACAAAGCAGGTCTTTCCTTAAACAAAATAGCATTGTCTAATGCTATTCTGTTGTCATTTCTTGTTAAAAAAAAAAAGTATAACAATACTAAGGGCCCTGTCATGACCTGGCAGCAGGTCATGCCTTGCTTTGGTTTTGTTGTAGTTTTCCTTTTCGGGTCTTTTCAGAAGCACCTAAGCTTCGGCCTGCTAAAAATAAGGCCTGTTGTCTAGATCACAATTCTATATCGCCAAAAAGGTGGTGTGTGCTGCATATTGCACAAGTTAATGATTGTTAGACTGTTCAAGCATATGTAAAGAATGTGGAGGGAAATAAGTGTCTCCTTTAGGCAGAGCCCTTGTAATACCTACAAAAACCTAATTTAAATAGGTTGGTATACATCATTTATCAGTTGCACACGCAAGTCTTAGTAGATCACACGTAACGTGTCTACTAATAGTACACACTAGTGTTGTCCCGATACCAATATTTTGGTACCGGTACTAAAATTATTTCGATACTTTTCGGTACTTTTCGATACTTTTCTAAATAAAGGGGACCACAAAAAATTGCATTATTGGATACTTTTCATAGGCGGTATAGTACCGAATATGATTAATTAGTATTGCGGCACTATACTAATACCGGTATACCGTACAATCCTAGTACACACTATTTTATAGTTTGCACATGCTCTGTGGGCATGTCATTTGGTTCTTAGAGGATCAGGCCCTAAGAGTTTAGGCAAATATTCTTTAACCCATTTGTGGGCTACTCAAAATCATGTTTGTGGTAGCTCGCGAGCAGTATTCGGAAAATTACTTTAAAAGAGGAAATTATTTACAGTTACTTGTTACTTTTCCACAAAGATGATTAAAGTACTAACGCAATTATTCTTGAATATATGTAAATAATTCCCAGGGAAAGTAATAATGTTACTTTTTTAAAATTTCAAATGCATCCAGTGTATGCATGTGAGAGATGTTTCATGAGAGAAGAGTGCGTGACTGTGACTGTTGCCAAATGAAGCATGACGTCAGCGAGGGCGCGCTCATTGGCTGTTTCAGCTCAGCATTGGTAGTCAGCGGACTGGAAGGAGATTGACGGAACGCTGTTTTCACTGTTAGTTAATAAAGCCATTGAAAGTGTGTTAAAGGCTATGTCTCTCCTTGTCCACAAACCGAGTATTATTGTTGACTGTAATAGGCTCCAGCACCCCGAGAGGGACAAGTGGTAGAAAATGGATGGATGGATGGATATCGTCACTTTATTGAGTGTTCATTATTACCTTGTAGTAGCAGTAGTAATGCTAGTAACATCGTTTTTCCCAACACTGCTCACATGCTAACGACCACTGATCTAAATGCCTCTCACAATTAGTCAACGCAGTTCAAACGCACACAACATCAGGTCACAGCATCACAGAAAATGTTTAGGGATTTGACTTGCGGGGTAGCAAACAGAGAACACTGGGGTCCAAACTTGTGATTCATATAACTGAGGAATTCCTCAAGGCATCCGTTTTTGACTGTTACAGTTTTTTTTCTACTTCGTAGTCATTTGTTCAACTTCTGTAGTTATACTGTTAGCGTTCCTCAAAGTTCCATTTTCAGGTCCTCTCTTTTGTCATCTGTGCTGTACGACTGGTGGCCCGTTCAAAAAAATGTTTGATTTTCAACATTAAAATGTTACATGGACAATATTTCACAGGTATACCTAATGTTGGGTGCAGTGAGTGGGTAAGTACTGTAAAAGCTGCAGTCCAAGCAGTATTGCTTCATATACTGTGGGGTGCTCCAGTGAATCTTCTGCTCATGGAGATAAGAAAGGAACAGCTGAGGTACCTTTCCGCTGGAAAAATCCATTATCGTTCTATCATGCCTGCATTTCAGTTACCTATTTATGAGTCCTACTACCTTTCTAACCTTTACACACATGCAAGCAAACAAACAAAAAGATGACCGTCTGGTGCCAGATTGATTATTTGTCAATTACTGCGCTTTTAAAATGGAACATATCTGAATTCTACTTTACAGGCTTTTGAAGATTTAGTTATATGGATTGGATTAACAATATGGATTAATCAGCATATGTCCAAAAATGAATTGTCAGCCACTATGATAACATGTGGGCTTTAAGTTTTATATGCAATATACTTTACATTAAAAAAAATTAATTTACTAAATTGAACTTCCTCTTATATAGTAGTAGTATAATAGAAGTATTACTTGTTCAGTAGTTTCCCAGCAGGCACAAAACATTGATACAAGGTTGATTACACATACATGTCCTTTAAAACTGACTTTAAAAAAAACATTGCAAAGTAGTTGTATTTGTAAACTGAGATAACGTTGATGTCTAACGTTAGATCCTTGTTGGTGGTTGGGAAATTACCGAATTTCTATGGTCAAATCAACGTCACAACCTGACATTGAATGAACGTTGTGAAAAAGCATGTTGTTTTAATGTTGTATTTGTGTCGTAAAATATTGGTTAGAAAATGGCCAAATTTCAATGGTCAAATCAACGTCACAACCTGACATTGAATGAACGTTGTGAAAAAGAATATATATATATATAGCATATATCTGTATCATGAATCAATTTAAGTGGACCCCGACTTAAAGGCCTACAGAAATTATTTTTTTTTATTTAAACGGGGATAGCAGATCCATTCTATGTGTCATATTTGATCATTTCGCGATATTGCCATATTTTTGCTGAAAGGATTTAGTATAGAACAACGACGATAAAGTTCGCAACTTTTGGTCGCTGATAAAAAAAAGCCTTGCCTATACCGGAAGTAGTGTGACATCACAGGAGGTAGGATTCCTCACAATTCCCCGTTGTTTACAATGGAGCGAGAGAGATTCGGACCGAGAAAGAGACAATTACCCCATTAATTTGAGCGAGGATGAAAGATTTGAGGATGAGGAACGTTAAGGTGAAGAACTAGAGAGGCAGTGCAGGGTGTATCTTTTTTCGCTCTGACCGTAACTTAGGTACAAGGTCTCATTGGATTCCACACACTCTCCTTTTTCTATTGTGGATCACGGATTTGTATTTTGAACCACCTCGGATACTATATCCTCTTGAAAATGAGAGTCGAGAACGCGAAATGGACATTCACAGTGACTTTTATCTCCACGACAATACATCAGCGAAGCTCTTTAGCTACTGAGCTAACGTGATAGCATCTGGTTCAAATGCAGATAGAAAGACAAAGGACTTCACCCGATCATCCGTGCGGTTGGCGGCTAGCATCGGCTAGGTGTCTGCTATCCAAGTAAGTACTCCTTGTTGTGTTGCTACAGGTAGCCGCTAATACACTGATCCCACCTACAACTTTCTTCTTTGCAATCTCCATTGTTCATTAAACAAATTGCAAAAGATTCACCAACACAGATGTCCAGAATACTGTGGAATTGTTCGATGAAAACAGAGCAGTTTGTATGGTGACACATTGGGTACGAATACTTCCGTTGCCGTCGTGACGTCACGCGCATACGTCATATCCAAAGGAGTTTTTCAACCGGAAGTTTAGAGGGAAATTTTAAATTGCACTTTATAAGTTAACCCGGCCGTATTGGCATGTGTTGCAATGTTAAGATTTCATCATTGATATATAAACTATCAGACTGCGTGGTCGGTAGTAGTGGGTTTCAGTAGGCCTTTAAACAAGTTGAAAAACTTATTCGGGTGTTACCATTTAGTGGTCAATTGTACGGAATATGTACTTCACTGTGCAACCTACTAATAAAAGTCTCAATCAATCAATCAATTGCTCAACGTCAGGACCTAATTCAACAAGTCCTCAACGTTGTTTCAATGTCTTGTGCCTGCTGGGTTACTTGTATTCAATTTTTTGGAGGCTGTTGAATTTATGTAAGATTAAATACTTATTGTGGATAATTTAAAGGTTTATTGTGGCAAATGACTGAAATAAATTTTACTATCGCAACTGTTTTTGTTTTTTTCTCTGCTTCTCCACTGTGGAGAAAACAATCACATGGATTTAGCCTTTGGTGTCATTGTGGGCTTTTATACAATCTTCCCACGGAGATCAATATCTCTGTCAGCTGTCTGGCAAGTCTAGATTTGAATAAGTAAAGAGTTTACCCCAGAAATGACCAAGATAGCATTGGAAAAAGGCACATATCTTATGCGCTATATGCTCCCTGCTGAATAAAAGGTCTTGTGTTGTTCGGACACTGTGCAGACTCGCGTTAGCTCATGCCTATCTTGTCATATCAATGCATTTTTACCCGCAGTATTCAGGAAAAGGTCTCCTTCTTTCAAAGTAAACTTACATGAGCAAGTTTGCTGTGCATTTCAGTTGGCAGGAAACTTGACCCCCGACTAATTATAGTCTTACCTGGCAAGGACCTGTCAAGTAGCTCCACAGTTTGTTAAACTCAAAAGTAACGTTGTTGGTCATATGTTGCATTATTCAACAGCACAAGTAGGGTTGGTCTATTTTTATTTCTCCCCAATAAAGACTTTATTGTCTCCCGTGAGGCTGATTAACTACTCGACTACTCATATTAAATGGACACTTAAGCGTTGCAACAGTATCTGCTTTAATTCCCATGAATCCAATTAAAAATTATTAGACATTTTTCTTGTTGATGACTATAATGAATGTGATTTACTTTAGTGGCAGATATGGTACTTGATAAATAGTCTTTGTTAGTTCTTTGAGGGAAGTTAAAGAAATGATTATGGGAAAAAAATGGCCAAAAATAAAAAACATGCAATTTTAAGTGTATATCTAGCAGTGTTGAGACCACACCAATCAGGGAAATTGGGTACAAGACAATATTGATTTAAAAAAAACTTTATTTGGCACTTGCTGAAATACTTGGAAACCAAAAAAACTAAACCCATGAGGTGGGTAGAGTCGTCAAAAATTGTACTCAAGTAAGAGTACGTAACTTTATAGTAATCTGACTCAAGTAAAAGTAAAAAGTAGTCATCCAAATAAGCACTTAAGTTAGATTAAGTTCACAGTAACTGGTGAGTAACTTCAGATGTATTCAGTAGCAATTTGTTTAATGGTACTTAAACTACAACCGTAGATGGTGTTTGTTTGTGGGTGTGTGTGAGACACACATTGTACAGTCACTTATGACGCATGACGGGACGGCGTGGCTCAGATGGTAGAGCGGCCATGCCAGCAACTTGAGGGTTCCAGGTTTGATGCCATCTTCCGCCATCACGGTCGTTGTGTCCTTTGGCAAGACACTTAACTCATGCCTTGCTCCCCAATGTATAAATGCTAGGGATGTAACGGTATTATAAATAGTGCAATATTTGGGTTTCAAAGTCTTTTCAATAATACTATGAGTGTAGTTTTTTCTGGCATTTTGCTCTGTAAATAAACTAGATCCTCTGCGGAGTGCAGAAACGGCAAGGTGGTGGTAAGCAGGAAGTGAAGTGTTTTCGTAGATAATAGGAATTGTTTTACGTTAAATCTGTCCATAACTGGTTGAGTGATTTTGCAAACGTACAGATAAACAAGCCCAGGCTAAAACAGAGCTTATTTGGCGACGGTAACAAAGTCTGCATTCTGCAGAGCGAAGTGCGCCACTTTTGTTTTGAGCATTTCCAAGGCGACACAAAGCCAGCCGGTCTCGTTGCAATGCACAGCAGGAAATTGCCAAAAAATAAATCTTGGTAAACGAAAAAGCAACCTGAATCCATCCATGTATTTTTTTCTACTGCTAGACTCTCTCGATGTCGTAGGGGGATTTGAGCCACACTCGAGCGGAAGGCAGGATACACCCTGGACAAGTTGCCACCTCATAAACCATTAAAGAAAATATATTTGAAGCCAGCAACATCCGTTTGTGAGGTACCGTATTTTTCGGACCATAGGGCGAAAAAGGCGCACTGCCGATGTGCGGGTCTATTCAGGTCTTTGTTCATACAAAAGGCGCATTAAAGGGGTCATATTATGATTTTTTTCTAAATTTAAAACATTATCTTGTGGTCCACATAACATTTGATGGTGGTTATTTGGTAAAAGTGTTGCATAGATTATGTTTTGCAGATCAGTTTCAAGTCGCTTTCTGAGTGTCTCTTCAGGATGTGCCGTTTTGTGGCCGGTCTTATTTACCTAGCTCACCTTCGACAGCGTCTTCTCCCCGTCATCTTTGTTGTAGCGGTGTAGTGTGCAAGGACGGGGGTGGAAGAAGTGTCAAAAGATGGAGCTAACTGTTCTAATGACATTCACACTTTACTTAAATCAATAACGGAGCAGCATCTCCTCATCCGTGGCTCACTAGCGCAATAACAACGCCGGAAATGTGTCCCGTGAAAAAACGTCCGAACGGAACCCTCTAATAACTAAAGTTCCTTGGGTGAATTATGTAAATCCGCTACAGTTTTTAGCGCTTTGATACCTAGTCTTCTGACGGATATACGTAAGAACTTTGCGCTACTTGAATTAGAAATTGCAACAGCGGAAGATTAATGTCACATAAGAAGGTAGAGAAAAAGAAGAAGGTTATAACTACGGCATCGGCAAGGGACTACAATTGCGGATGCGCGCACATTTTCAGGACGTATGTAGATCCCAAATACACATCAGCAGGTGTCAGAAGGTAAGAAAGGTTGGTTTTCGATAATATTGCGAAACAAAGCGCCAGGTAATATGTCTGCTAATAGGTGCCTTTTTGCGGTCCTTATACACGCACCACAATAATAGCCTACTCGTATGTTTAATGCGCCGACAATCCATCAAGCGGTGCGGCTTCATAGCTTACCAAAATCGTACTAAAAAAATGTTGACAGATTTTTGAGCGCCATGTGTAATGTTCTATATTCTAAATGGAACATTTAAAGTTTTGGTGTTGTTTACTGCCATCATATTGCAGTCTACACGTATCGCTTGTGTATGACTGCCATCTAGTGGTCAAACTTATTATTACACCATGTACCAAATAAAATTGCTTTGAAGTCAGAAAGCACATCCAGAAATATGCCGTACATTCGGCGCACCGGGTTATAAGGTGCACTGTCGATTTTTGAGAAAATTAAAGGATTTTAAGTGCGCCATATAGTCCGAAAAATATGGTATTTACATTATTAAAAGTTATATTATTAGTTAACTTTTCTGAGAAACAACATTTTCCAGACTGATATAAATAATGACCACTGGAGGACTGCATCCAATAATATAAAAGTAGAAAGACACTAAACTGTACATTATCGATTTACACTTGTTACACTGGATGTTCACATTGTTGTGCCAGTAATTTGAGGGTTCCTGGTTCGATCCCAGCTTCCGCCATCCTAGTCATGTCTGTCATGTCCTTGAGAAAGACACTTCACCCTTGCTCATGATGGGTTGTGATTAGGGCCTTGCATGGCAGCTCCCGCCATCAGTGTGTGAATGTGTGTATGAATGGGTGAATGTGGAAATAGTATCAAAGCACTTTGAGTACCTTGAAGGTAGAAAAGTCCTATACAAATCAAATCCATTTACCATTTAGATTGTGTTCTCAAAAGTGGGCCCTCTGAACAAATCATATAAATACAGAAAGTAATTTACTAAAGGCCACCTAATCACAACCTATAGAATACATCACCTCGCCATGATGCCAGGTTCGATTTTGTTGGGAGTTGCATGTCCCGCTACGCAAGAGGGTTTGAAGGGGGAGGAGCGAACCGTTTTAGCATTGGCATCACTGGTACTTGCAAACACGAACATAATCCAGGTTGTACACAACAGCACCATTTACCATTTCTCCATGCTGGTTTATTGTAGTGATTACAAACATTTTCATCTTTATATTTTATTAATCCAAGACCAAGATTAACAAGGGCTGTATACTAATTTCCCATGTCTGCTCTAGAACATAACAAAAGATTAGAGTATTGCGGTATATTTAAGAAAAATATATTTATTTTGGAAATCAATGTTCAAAAAGTTACTAAATCTGATTGCCTTTCCTACATGTTAAACCGTGACAAAAACAGACCTTCATTAATCCGAACTGTGAACTGTGTGTAAATATATAGTACAGTATCACAGAAGCACACCACTGACCACCACATTTCAGTAGATTTTTTTATTGCAATACCTCTTCAAAACGGACAGTACTTTAGACATGCAACTACTACCACTTGTAGTGCAGTTCAGATTTCCAGTGCTAAAAATGGCTCACTTTACTATCATTACATTAATCACTGGAAAAGCAAGTACCAATTGAAGCATTCTGGCCTCGGCTGCATAAGTGCTGAGGAGCTGTGCTTCATTGAGAAAAATATGAATTCCAACATTTACTGGGATATTCTGAAGGTGAAGGTGAAGGAGTGGCCAAGTATGTCTCCAGCCCTGAACCATATTGAATGCCAATGTAGGCATTCTCAAGTGGAAGATAGAGGAGTGTGGAATATCCATGTGTGATGGGACACAAGTAGGGGATTGTATTTGTTATGTTTAATTGCCATGCATGTCTTATAGTGTTTTATTGCTGTGGATTTTAATTGCATGTTTTTACATTTTAGAATTTAATTGTATTTTTAACCATGTTTTTACACTTTGCGGACTTTGATTGTATTTTTAAATGCATGTTTTTACTCCTTGTGGACTTTGCTGGCATTTTAAGACGTTGCCCCTTTTAGCTTGTTGCCCCTAACAACCGAAGTGCCCAATCAAACGACACCTGAAGTTAGACGCACCTGTGGAGCATTAGGACTGCACCCATTTAAAAGAGAACAGGCAGGATCGACGAGGAAGGGAAGCGACAGGAGGCGGAAGCAATCGGGGAAGAATTCCCAGGCTTTGCCAAGAGCGACCGGGTAGACGCACGCAGGCTGGGAAGGAATCCCTGGACTACACAGCAGACCCCGCAGGCTACCGGAGTGAACCCCAAGAAGCCCACAACACGCAGGGGCAGAGGAAACTCTGCCTCCGAAGTAAGTGACGTGTGTTGTGGATCTGTGGGGGCAACCAACTGCCTTGGGCTGTGGGCTTGCGGGCTCGTGCGTTGTACGCTGGCTGTGTGGTTCTGTGGACAGAGGGCGATTGGGACCCAGAGACCTGCTGCGACCCCCGGGAGCAACCAAGAAGCGGAGCGAGCCAGGACGGGTACGGCCACGTAGGTCCCGCGAGTGACCGGCGACTGGCGAGGAGAGTGGGCGTACCCAATACTTCGACGCGGAACTACAGCAGAGGCCTTGCGTGTAAGTGTGGCGTCAGCCCGGAGAGCGTCTCCGTGGTTTTAGAAGAATTTATGCCCGTGGCCTGCCTCCGTTTTAATTCTGTGTGCAGGAGGATGCCGTGGAAGTGTGCGGAGCCAGGACGCTGACCCCCTAAGCCTGTCGCGGCTGTACCCTCACCATAATATTGGTATTTTTAACGTTGTCAACTGGACTGATTTTTAATTTGTATTGTAATAAATTGTGAACGAGCAAAATCATCTTTCCTTTTTTTGGACGGTTGCTCTCACTACATTGGGTTCTTAATATTTATATTTGTTTTAAGCAACATTTTTATTAGATTTTAATATTCCACCACTCCGGTCCATCACACATGTCTCACATCGACAACCTCTGTAATGTCATCATGTAGGAATTGAAGAGGATTTCATTTACAACCTTTGCAGCTGCAGTGTATAACACAAAATATTGACACAATTTAGACAAGCTCACAATTAGGTTTACTCACTTGTGTTAGCGTCTCTCTAAGCTGCCGTCTTATCGAGGTTGAGGAGTTTGTGTTTCCCAGTGGTCCTAGGAGCTATGTTGTCTGGGGCTTCTATGCCCCCTGGTAGGGTCTCCCAAAACAGACAAGTCCTAGGTGAGAGACCAGACAAAGAGCAGCTCGAATACCTCTATTAAAAAGAAAAGACAAGGACTCAGATTTCCCTCGCCCGGACGTGGGTCACCGGGGCACCCTCTGGAGCCAGGCCAGAGGTAGGGCTCGAAGGCGAGCGCTTGGTGGCCGGCCCTATCCCCACGTGACCAAGCTGGGCACAGGCCGAAAAGGAAATGTGGGTCTCTCCTCCAATGGGCTCACCACTCATAGGAGGGGGCATAAAGGTTGGGTGCAATATTAGCTGGTCAGCAGCAGAAGGCACGGCCATTGGCAGTCCGATCCTCGGCTACAGTAGCCAGCTCTTGGGACGCTGAATGTCTCCTTGCTGGGAAGAAGGAGCCTGAGCCGGTGCGGAAGGTGGAGAAGTTCTGACTGGGTCTAGTCGGACTCACTTTGACGCAAAGTAAGGGCTTGGGAACCAGACCTCTCAGAGGGGCTGGACTCTCTTCCACTCGGGCGTTGCAAGCAGTGAGGCAACGGGCTTGGGTGGCAATACTTGTTGGCCCGCGGCTCAGAGCCTGCTTAATTCAGAGGTCCCCAAACTGTAGCCTACAAATCGTTACAGGTTTAATTTTAAAAGATGACCTGAGATGTTGCAATAAGGTTTACCGGCCTTTGGTCCACAGAGTTTGTTAAAGATCACGCGTATAGCACATGCACAGCTTGCACAGACTCACTATATAGGTAATAATTTAGACAACCTTTCAAGCTCATGGTCTGATTAATCAAAACCCAAAACAGAACATTAAAATATGCGATACAAAGACATACAACTTGCCCACTGAACTATTTAGACATTATAAAAAAATTGTCATAGTACCCGATACAATTGAAAAATAAACCCATTTAACCCATTTACTATAGGCCCGATGGGTAATATGCAAAACACTCTCCACACTTTGACATATTTGACGCATTTTAGTTGCTTGAGGGAAAATGATTCCCGGGCGCGGCGCCGCTGCTGCCCACTGCTCCCCAAGGGGATGGGTCAAATGCAGAGGACAAATGTCACCACATCTAGTGTTGGTACTTTAATCTTTAATCTTAATATTAATAGAAAATTAATAGATGGCAAGATATTTCTGATGGATTACAAAACTCTTCAGTAAGTCGTGCCCACCCTTGTGTTTTTTTACAGGTAAAAAAAGGATGATAAGTAATCAAAACAAAGACACGTTGACTAAATGGTAAATGGTAAATGGGTTGTACTTGCATAGCGCTTTTCTACCTTTTTTTTAAGGAACTCAAAGCGCTTTGACACTATTTCCACATTCACCCATTCACACACACACATTCACACATTCACACACTGATGGCGGGAGCTGCCATGCACGGCGCTAACCAGGCCCATCAACTTTTCAAAGAGGAAGCAAAAGATGCGGCTGGGTGAAGACCTTCTGCAAGAGGAAATCAGAGCCATGACACCCAACCCTTTGACAAGAAGAGAACTTCTCAGTCAAGTGTCAGGACTGTACGACCCAGTTGGCCTTGTAACTCCTGCCAAGCAGAAGGGAGCTATTCTGGTACGGAGGGCGTTTCAAGAGGTAAAGGCTGAAAGCTGTCCAGTCAAAGACACGTGGGACATTGCACTCTCAAATGAACTCGGAGGTGATGCAATCAATCTGTTCGAGGAGTACCATCAACTCAGCAAGATCATGTTCACCAGGGCTCTAACCCCCAAATGCTTCATTATTGAACCACCCTCGGCGATCACATTCTCTGATGGAAGTGAGCGTGCTTATGAAGCAGTGATGTACCTGAGATGGATCACAGACCTGGGTCCCATCATCAGACTGGTTGAATCCAAAGCAAAACTAACTCCCTTGGACCACAAAGGTGATGCTGTCAAAGCAAAAATGTGTGGAGCAGTGTTTGCCTCACGACTCAGGAAGTTCTTCGAACTGCACGGCCGAATCCTAGTCAGAAAGTGGTTTCACTTTGCTGACAGTCAAACAGTCCTCGGTGCAATACAGCAAGAAAGCTATGGCTATCAAACATTCTTTGCCAACCGGATCGGAGAGATTCAAAGCAGCACAGGAGTACATGACTGGTTGTGGATCCCTGGGTCACAAAACATTGCAGATGTCATTACCAGAGAAGCAGGCCCTCAAGATCTGGATGAACATTCAGAGTGGCAAAATGGACCCGAGTTCTTGAGTCTGCCAGAAAGTGAGTGGCCAACGAAATCTGCTAAGGAACTAGCAACCACCGCCAGAGAGAGCATCAACAAGTTGCAGAGAAAGGCATCTGCTGCTGTGTTGACAAGGGCCCAAGTTCAGAAACAGTTCCTGGGAAAAGTGCTCGAACACAATATAAACCAAATCCAAACAGAACAAAGGCGGCCACCAGGAGGGTGAATTGTTCAAAGCCTTGTGGATGTCAAACGGTTCAGTGTCCTGACCAGACTGGTCAAAACAGTTGCAATGGTCTGGAGGGCAGCAAAAAGGTTCCATCAACAAGTTCAGGCCTTGCATGGCCCAAAGTGGGAGGCAGTCTCCTCAAGAGGCGCCATCTCTGTGGAAGAAAGAAAAGATGCCCTGAGAGACATTTTTCTTGCAGCACAAGAGGGTGCAATCTTCCCAAATTCAACTACTGACAGACTGGTGTCCTACAAAGACCAGGACTCTGGACTGTTGGTCTGTGGTGGCCGAGTGCAAGCATTCGGCCACCACAGACATTGCTGTGTCCCACTCCTACCCTATGATGCCTGGGTGTCTACACTGTTGGCCCAAGAGGCGCACAACGAGAGACATGATGAAGTGGCTGGCACGCTGCTCAGGATGAGGATGAAAGCATGGGTAATAAGGGGCAGAAGAATTGCTCAAAAGATTGTTGATGGCTGCATGACCTGCAGGAAGTCAAGAGCAAGTAAGTGCCGACAAGTGATGAGTGACTTGCCATCAGAGAGGAACAGGAATAGAAAATATTGGCACAACCACCTAAACCAACCACACACACTTAGTTTGTCTACAGTTGGCGATCTTTCTGATGTATCCATGGAAAGATCGAGTGGGAGGTGTTTTGGCAAACTCTACACAAGGCCAAAGCCTTCACCCAAACAGAAGGGCCTCATGTCCAAATGTGAGTTTGGCTCCCATTTCCCCCCAGAGGACAGAACTGGAATTACAGACAACATTTCCCAACAGCTCTCACCTGAAGCAATCAAATACACTCAGATCTGATCTAAGACGATAACACAATTAACTGACATGTTAAAATATAAATATGAGAAGAAAATGTTGACAGAAACGAAATCCAATCATATTTAACTTTGTCTTGTCGAACGGTGGGACAAGTTCAGAATTTGTCCAATCACAGCTCTTTAATGACGTACATTGAAAAAAGGGTGGGGTGTAGTTATGAACGAGAGCCCATCAGAAGCTTTTCTTTGCGAGATAAGAAGGTCACCGCCAAAACCAAAATGTATGGTTTTACCTTGTACCACACGGCAACGTTCCCTCTAAGGTGCACGCCTGGGCACTTGCGCACTGCTCAAGCGTCCTCTGCGCACAGCAAATATATGCCGCGCACCAAATCAAATCCCATCTGAATTCTAAACAAAATAAACACATTTATTCTGTGTTTTTGCAATGCAACTCTGAGTGACAGTGACAACAAGCAGCCCAAACGGTGTTCGTCAACACCGTTCAATTGAACACAGTTCAATTATTGTAACGTCTATCGAGATGCTTCCAGGACAGGAATTGTATCGATCACTTTATTGAGCAAAACTGTTTATATTCGGCCATAACCACACCAAAAAGATGAGTAAAAAACTTATATCTCGAAAAACTACTCATTTTCTGCTGTACAAACCAGACCAAAACCAACATCTGTCACCAACACGCATACCACTAAGCCACTGGTGCGTTTATGGCCACACAAAAAGTCGGACAACTCAAACACCACACAAAGTTACACTATGACTCTCCAGTCATACTTGTGCTTATTCTACTGTCATTTATTATTATTTTGTTAATTTATTTATATTAATCATGGAATGCTGTTACTAGAGAAAGTTACAAGAATGCACACTTCATCCTATGCTTACATTTCATTGTGCAACATGAGGACGTTTAAGGGGAACTAAGTGTGATCTCTGAAAGGGGTACAAATGATTTCCAAAGCAGGACCCCCACCCAGACATATTGTACAATACTAATCCATAGCTTATGAAAAACAAAATGTCTTTTATTTTCATTACAAGTGGGCCAAATCACTAATATTACAAAATAATCTCATGAAAATGACTCCTCTCATTTGAGTGTTATTATAAAAATTGGTTTGAGACAGGTGTGCTGCTGGTATTTCCACATGTGATGTTGCTCACATGTGCTCCACTGAATGCTCAGGGAGTTTTTTTTGTGTTTGCTCAGACACATGAACAATTAGAGGGAACATTGCCACACGGTAATATGTGTACACCTGGGACAAAGTCAACAGGACTTTTTAAAATCTTACTGCTATGATGCGATCAGCAAGCAAGTCATCGATCGTGACATCAACACAACTGTAAGTCAATTCTATTATGTGCTACTATCAGTGTTGCTGCAAAAACTGATTAACTGCAAAAAATGTATTCCCGCATATACTGCTTTCTGGCTTCGCATATACTGCTTTCTGGCTTCGTCTGTAAACAACTGATTACTACATGTAGGACAAAACACTTATATTTGTGGTTATCGAAGGATATATGTTGTATGACTGTTTTATGGGTGCCACCCCTGCAGAACTTGGTGTCACCCCTGAAAAAAACTGTGGACTCTTGGCAGGGTCCTTTAGGGTGTATGGGAATTTGCCCAACCAGTCTACATGTGTTTTGTAGACTTGGAGAAGGCATTCGGCCCAGTCCCTTGAGAAGTCCTTTGGGGAGTGCTCAGAGAGTATGGGGTATCAGACCACCTGATCGTTGCAGTCAACTACCTGTATGATCAGTGTCTGAGCTTGGTCTGCATTGGCGGCAGTAAGTCGGACCCGTTTCCAGTAAGGGTTGGACTCCGCCAGGGCTGCCCTTTGTCACCAATTCTGTTCAAACCTTTATGGACATAATTTCTAGGCGCAGTCAAGGTGTAGAGGGTATCCGGTTTGGTGGCTGTAGGATTAGGTATTTCATTTTTGCAGATGATGTGGTCCAGATTGCTTCATCTGACTAGGATCGTCACCTCTCACTGGATCTGTTCGCAGCCAAGTATGAAGTGACTAGGATGAGAATCAGCATGTCCAAGTACATTGTTCTTGCCTGGAAAAGGGTGGAGTGCCATCTCCAGGTTGGGGAGGAGATCTTGCCCCAAGTAGAGGAGTTCAAGTACCTCGGGGTCTTGTTCACGAGTGAGGGAAGAGTGGATCATGAGATCGGTGCGGCGTCTGCAGTGATGGGGACGCTGTATCGATCAGTCATGGTGAAGAAGGAGCTGAGCCGAAAGGCAAAACTGTCAATTTACCGGTCGAGCTACGTTCCCATCCTTACCTATGGTCATGAGCTTTTGGGTATGGCCAAAAGGACAAGATCACGGGTACAAGTGGCCAAAATGAGTTTCCTCTGTCGGGTGACGGGCTCTCCCTATAGAGATAGGGTGAGAAGCTCTGTCCTTCGGATGGGGCTCAGAGTAAAGCCGCAGCTCCTCCACATTAAAAGGAGTCAGATGAGGTGGTTTGGGCATCTGGTCAGGATGCTGCTTTGACCGCGGAGGTGTTTAGGGCACGTTCGACTGGTAGGAGGCCACGGGGAAGACCCAGGACAGGAGCTGTATGAAGTGGCTTGGGAGAGGGAAGTCTTGGCTTCTCTGCTTAGGCTGCGGCCCCCGCAACCCGACCTCAGGTAAGCGGAAGAAGATGGACAGATGGATGGCACTTGTGTTAGCTGCTATTTGGACAATAATACCTGTGTTTAGTTGTTTTCAGTAAATATGTACTGCTGCACAAGCTGCACACTGACTTCTCTATTCAATATTTACTTGTATAGTATTGTTCCTTGTAAGAAGATATAATACATTGGTAACTGAAATGTGAGAATTTTACTCACTCAATGTTGAATTTGAATGATTTGCCTTTGCACAGCAACGATGTCTGCAAACATCGTGACCTCATAAAAATGCAGTAGCCCCAGATGCTGTCTGCTTAACAGCCTTGAAGGTAGACCGTGTAGGAAATGCATGATAATGAAGAATTAGAATGCAAACATTTTTCTGCTGCAGTACCATGAAATCATCTGTGCATTTCCACCCGGCAAAAATGTAAATCTCAGTGGTCATGGTTATTTTTCATATGAACATTTAATTATACTCAATCATCACCCTAACACATTGCTGGCAGCCATGATAATGTTCTGCAACAAATCATCTGTCGCAGATTGAAAGTAGACAATACATCAAGAAATAGGATGGTCTCTAGAGGTCCCCCCCCAAAAAGCTTACGCTTTTAGTGGCCCTAAGCAAGATTTAGTTTGTGGCCCCATTTCGGTCTTTAATATTATATGTGTAAAATGCTAGTGGCTAAGTCTGACTGCAGCCTAATAAGTATTGTAATACAATCGTCCCTCGCCACATCATGCTTCGAAGTTTGTAGCTTGTAAAGGTGACTATTTGGGTGTTATTACATTTCTGGAGGGTTTTCTTAATGTTAAAAACTGTATTTATAAAGTCGTAAACTGTTTTTTTGTTATGCTCTAACCATAAAATTATTCCATTTAATATTAATAATTCCTACTTTCCGGGAATCAGTTTACCACAGTCAGGCCCGTAAATTATTAAGAGCGATAAAAGAGGGTTTACTGTATTACTCTTGGCGACCAGAAAAAGATTTGGTTATGGGAGCCCAAGTGTGTGCATGAAAGACACAACCAACAAAAATATAGTTCAAGTATGTTTGTCAGTACGAACCCTAGAAAAGTTATGTAATCACCAGACGAAGGATGTTCATTCAGTTGTTTAAATTTGTTGAAAAAAATTAGATGACAGACATATAACTTTAATCATTTTAAATGTGAACTTTCTTGGTTTAAAAGACACAAAAAGAAATCAAGAAAATAAATTGTAATAGTCACAGTTTAAATTTTTTATCAAGTAGAGTGAAAAAATATAGAATCACTCAATTCTAAGTTTAAAAAAGAATGCTTCTGCCTTTTTTAACAGCTTGTAGTCTCTGAGGCATGAACCTAACAAATGACAAACAGTACTTTTCATCAATCTTGCTCCAACTTTCTCTGATTACTGTTGTCAGAACAGCTTTGCAGGTTAGAGTCTTGTCATGGAACATTTTCTTCAATTCCCACCAAAGATCAGGGTGCCTGTTTGAAAAATTATACATACTTTTGAGATTTATTCGGCAATTATACTACTTCCGTTACAATCAAACAAATGGTACGACATGTTTTTTGACACTTGCTTCAAAACATAAATAAAGATATGTTTTAGAGTCGTTTTTCTTCGCGATCTTGCTCTTTCAGTCATTTGGAATGTAAATTGACCATTAAATAAACCGTTTTTCTTTCTAGCTCCGCTCTGTTTTCACCACGATGGTCCGATAGAGGGACCTACAGATCCGCTTTTCAATCTCATGCTTCTGCCTTCCCTTACTCGTGACATGTGATTTCCCACAGAAACGATAGAGATTTGAACCTGGACCTCCAAATGGTGAAGCTGACAAGATAATTCCTACTAATCCACTATGCAGCCGGGAACTGTTTATTAGTTGTTGGATTTTGTACTTCAAAGTTTTATCATTACACAATTTTTGGCCTAAAGAATGGATTTATTATATTTTAAGTCTTAACTTATGGGGGAAATTAATTGGAAATCAAAGTGTAGGCTGACCAATGTCCGCTGTGTATAATTTCTACCGAGCAATTTATAACCAGAAGGAAATAATGTTCCGAACTCTATCTGCATCGTAATTTTACCCTCGGTTGAAGCTGACTGTGTAAGGCTTTGATTAACTTGAAAAGAAAAAAGGGAGATTGGCTGAGAAATTCAATGTTCCTTACTGTATAATGCGAATGAGAGTACAACCTCCTTAAGCCATTATATTCATGTATGTTCCTCACATAAGAATAGTTCAAATCACCTATAGACCGCATGAGCAGCTCGGGCTTTTCCGTAGTAGAATCCTTTTCCAGAAGCTGAAAATAGTTTGTGAGATTGCTGAGCTGTCTGTGCATGGCCAGCTTGATAAATAATCATCAAACTGTGGATGTAAGCCATCAACACAACTTCTTATCAAGGTCGGAAAGTCCAGCAAAATATGTGGTTGACACTCTACCAACACATGCTTACAGTAAACTATTTACTGTACATTTGTTTGGTAAGTGGTCTGATATAATCACAGTACCATTTTGAAATGATGTGCATTTTCAAAGATGATCATTGAAAAGTAGCTTTTTCATCTTACATCTAAATAAATTGGTTAAATGCAAAGTTGTTGTTACTGTGTGTTTTTATTAAGATGTTAGAGAAATTTGAAAGTATTATTGTAGCAAAATGATTGGCAAATGCGCATCTCAATCTGTGCGTCTGTAATCCATTTCACATGTGTGTGTACTAATCTGTATGTCTGTATCTCAATGTGTTTCACAAGTTTCTGTCCGTGTTGTAATTTCTACGTGGGTAAACAGAAAATCTGTCTATCCGTATTTTCATGTGTGTGTGTGTGTGCGCATGCGTGTGTGTGTGTGTATTAAAAAATGTGTGTACGTATCCGAATCTGTGTAAAGCAGGAAACCTTGATTGGCTGTCTTTTTACTTGTGACTTTTTGCTATATTTCTGTTGTGAAAGAGTTGAGTGTGCGTCGTCATATTTGTGTGTGTGTGTAATACAATCTGTGTGCTTACTAAGAATTGTGTGTGCATTAAAAAATGTGTGTGTCTATAATCAGATTTGAGTGAAGCAGGAACCCTGATTTGCTGTCTATTTTTCCATCTGCCGTGAAAGTGTGGTCTGTCCGTGCAGCGATCCGAAGTCGTAAAAAGACTGGTCTGTCTGCAACTTCACCTTTTCTTTCCCTATACCCACCACTAGTCGGCGCCTTGCACCCCCTCGCACTCATGATGATGTTAAAGGCCTACTGAAACCCACTACTACCGACCACGCAGTCTGATAGTTTATACATCAATGATGAAATCTTCACATTATAACACATGCCAATACGGCCGGGTTAACTTATAAAGTGACATTTTAAATTTGCCGCTAAACTTCCGGTTCGAAACGCCTCTGAGGATGACGTATGCGCGTGACGTAGCCCGGGGAACAGAGGTATGCCTTCCCCATTGAATACAATACAAAAAAGCTCTGTTTTCATTTCATAATTCCACAGTATTCTGGACATCTGTGTTCGTGAATCTGTTGCAATTATGTTCATTGCATTATGGAGAAAGAAGCTGAGCAAGCAAAGAAGAAAGTTGTCGGTGCGAAACGGACGTATTTTTCGAACGAAGTCAGCAACAACAGTACACAGCCGGCGCGTCTTTGTTTACATTCCCGAAAGATGCAGTCAAGATGGAAGAACTCGGATAACAGAGACTCTAACCAGGAGGACTTTTGACTTCGATACACAGACGCCTGTAGAGAACTAGGACAACACAGACTCTTACCAGGATTACTTTGATTTGGATGACAAAGACGCAGACGTGCTACCGTGAGTATGCAGCTTTGGCTTCTAAACATTTGATCGCTTGACCGTATGTGCGCAACTTTTTTTTGCGTATGTACGTAACTTTTTAAAAATATATAAGCTTTATGAACCTTGGGTTAAGTGAACGGTCTTTTGGGCTGAGTGATTGTGTGTGTTGATCAGGTGTTTGAATTGTATTGGCGCGTTCTATGGAGCTAGGAGCTAGCATAGGAGCTAGGAGTTAGCATAACAAAGACGTATGTGTTTTTATGCAGGATTAACACTGGAGACTGTGTCATATATACATATAAATATGTATATATATATATATATATATATATATATATATATATATATATATATATATATATATATATATATATATATATATATATATATATGCATGGGGTGTCGAATGTAAAAGTTCCAACACACTTTTCTAGAAGATATTTCTCACACTTAGCTCATTTTCATCACATTTAAGTTTAAAATAAATGTTGACTCTAAATATATCTAAATGTTAAATGTAAATGTTAAATCTGTTATATCCAAATCTAAATGTTAAATCTAAATCTTAAAATGAAAACTCTAAATTGAATTGTTGAACCTCAATCCAAATTTTGAATCAAAATGTTAAATCAAAATGTTAAATCTAAATCCAAATCTTAAATGTAAATCTGAATGTTAAATGTAAACCTAAATGTTTAACATAAATATACAAGTGCAATCTAAATGTTAAATCTAAATTTAAATGTTCAATATAATCTTAAATCCGAGCACTCAGTGTTAAATCTAAACCCACATGTTAAATTTACATATAAATGTTACATCGTAACTTTAAATCTTAAATTTAAATTTTAAATCTAAACCTAAATGTTAAATCTAAACTTAACTGTTGAATCCAAATTTAAATGTTAAATGTAAATCTGATTGCTGAATCTCTCGCCAAGTGTAAAGATGATTATCCACTGAATGACAATATTATACCTATCTCAGCCGCGAAGCCGCCCCTCATCTCTGCCTCTCAGTGCACGACACTCCTACATTTTTCATAATGCAGAAGAAGTAAACGTGAGGACAATGAATGCCAACAAAGTTGCACATGTTTAAATATGTTAGCTCCAATCGTGCGAGTGTGCATGGTGTGTTTCATAAAGTCAAGACGCTCAAACACCTGATTGCTTTACTTGCGCATTTACCAATTAATGGAACTTATTCGTACACTGAGGCAGTCTGCATGAATACATTTATTTCTATTTGTATGAGTCTTTCATTATTTCGCTGCGCTGTTAGTTCATGATTGTGTCACATATGAACACTACCTTACTGTAAACAACGCAATCATTGTCATGCTAATTAGTTGACACGCACACTTTGGATTTGTTCTAAAGAATGCATATGTTCCTTGACTGCACTTAAATGTAGAGTATATGTAGAATATATTTATATTATTCATATATTATATATATAATATATTATATATATTATATTATTTATTATTATTACTGTCTATTGTGAGCGAACTGTGGTGGTGAATTTCCCCCAGGGATCAATAAAGTACTTTCTATTCTATTCTATTCTATTCTATTCTATTCTATTCTATTCTATTCTATTAATTGTGAGCTAAAAGGTAAAAACTTGATCATAGTGAGTGTAAATTAAAGTCATCTCTCCTTCATCTTACTCCCTTTTAAAGGCCTACTGAAACCCACTACTACCGACCACGCTGTCTGATAGTTTATATATCAATGATGAAATCTTAACATTATAACACATGCCAATACGGCCGGGTTAACTTATAAAGTGACATTTTAAATTTGCCGCTAAACTTCCGGTTCGAAACGCCTCTGAGGATGACGTATGCGCGTGACGTGGCCCGGGGAACACGGGTATGCCTTCCACATTGAAGCCAATACAAAAAAGCTCTGTTTTCATTTCATAATTCCACAGTATTCTGGACATCTGTGTTCGTGAATCTGTTGCAATCATGTTCATTGCATTATGGAGAAGGAAGCTGAGCAAGCAAAGAAGAAAGTTGTCGGTGCGAAATGGACGTATTTTTCGAACGTAGTCAGCAACAACAGTACGGCGCTTCTTTGTTTACATTCCCGAAAGATGCAGTCAAGATGGAAGAACTCGTATAACAGAGACTCTAACCAGGAGGACTTTTGACTTCGATACACAGACGCCTGTAGAGAACTAGGACAACACAGACTCTTACCAGGATTACTTTGATTTGGATGACAAAGACGCAGACGTGCTACTGTGAGTATGCAGCTTTGGCTTCTAAACATTTGATCGCTTGACCGTATGTGCGCAACTTTTTTTTGCGTATGTACGTAACTTTTTAAAAATATATAAGCTTTATGAACCTTGGGTTAAGTGAACGGTCTTTTGGGCTGAGTGATTGTGTGTGTTGATCAGGTGTTTGAATTGTATTGGCGTGTTCTATGGAGCTAGGAGCTAGCATAGGAGCTAGGAGTTAGCATAACAAAGACGTATGTGTTTTTATGCAGGATTAATTTGTGTCATATTAAATATAAGCCTGGTTGTGTTGTGGCTAATAGAGTATATATATGTCTTGTGTTTATTTACTGTTGTAGTCATTCCCAGCTGAATATCAGGTACCGTGAGTATGCAGCCTTGGCTGCTAAACATTTGATAGCTTGACCGTATGTGCGCGTCACGTACGTAACTTTTTAAAAATATATAAGCTTTATGAACCTTGGGTTAGGTGAACGGTCTTTTGGGCTGAGTGATTGTGTGTGTTGATCAGGTGTTTGAATTGTATTGGCGTGTTCTATGGAGCTAGGAGCTAGCAGAGGAGCTAGGAGCTAGCGTAACAAACACGCAGGTGTTTTTATGCAGGATTAATTTGTGGCATATTAAATATAAGCCTGGTTGTGTTGTGGCTAATAGAGTATATATATGTCTTGTGTTTATTTACTGTTGTAGTCATTCCCAGCTGAATATCAGGTCACCCCCGGCTCTCACAGCATCTTCCCTATCTGAATAGCTTCAACTCCCCACTAGTCCTTCACTTGCACTTTACTCATCCACAAATCTTTCATCCTCGCTCAAATTAATGGGGAAATTGTCGCTTTCTCGGTCCGAATCTCTCTCACTTCATGCGGCCATCATTGTAAACAATAGGGAACTTTGCGTATATGTTCAACTGACTACGTCACGCTACTTCCGGTAGGGGCAAGCCTTTTTTTATCAGATACCAAAAGTTGCAATCTTTATCGTCGTTGTTCTATACTAAATCCTTTCAGCAAAAATATGGCAATATCGCGAAATGATCAAGTATGACACATAGAATAGATCTGCTATCCCCGTTTAAATAAAAAAAATTCATTTCAGTAGGCCTTTAAATCACGCTTCTCAGCGATCCAAGACAGGCCCACAACTCAGACGGCGGTGCTGTCTCCTGTGTCGGAGATGATGGAATAGTAACATATTAAAAGGCGCATATCCGCATGCGCCGGATCCAAACCTCCGACCAAATGATGACTTCACACTCACTACGATCATGTTTTTACAATTTAGCTCACAATTAAGGTTAACTAAACTTAAGTGTGAACTGGCTGCTGCAGCAATTTATATGACTAGTGACCGCGTTGTTTACAGCGATAGTACAGTTCATATGTGACACAATCATGAAGTACCAGCGCAGCAAAATAATGAAAGACACATATAAATAGAAATCGATGTATTTATGCACACTGCATGCCTCGGTGTAAATCAATTCTATTAGTTATCAAACGCGGACGTGAAGTGATCAGTTGTTTGAGCGTCTTGTCTTTATGCAACACACCATGCACACTCACACGTTTCGAGCAAACTTTGTTAGAATATAACTATATTGACATTAATTTGTTATTGTCATTAAGCATATGTCATGTTTCCTTCTTCCGCAGCCAGAAAGATGTGGGAGTGTCTGCACTGAGAGGCAGAGATGTGGGCGTGGCTTTGCGGCTGATTGGTGGAACATTGACATCCTATAAATATTCATCTTTACACTTGGTGAGAGATTTAGAGCTCACATTAAGATTTATATTTCAGATTTATATTTAAAACTTAGGTTTAAATTTAACATTTAGCGTTCACATTTATGTTTAGGATTTACATTTAAGATTGAGATTCAATATTTACATTTAACATTTAGATTTGGATTTAAGATGTAAGATTTAGATTTAGATTTAACATTTATGTTTAGATTACACATACAGCGCTTACATTTACTTTTCAGGATTTAGATTGATTCAGATTTATATTCAACATTTAGGTTAAGATTTACATTTATATTTAAAATTTAGCCCTCACATTTAGATTTAACATTTAGATACAACAATTTAAGTCAACATTGAATTTAAACTTAAATGTTGTGAAAATTAGTTCAATGTGAAAACGGTGAGCTAAATGTGAGAAATATATCTGCTGGAAGAGTGTGACTGAACTTCTACATTCGGCACCCCATATATATATGGTCAAAAGTTATACCTGACCACGCAGGGCTTCAGGTCCAAATTTAGTACACATCAGTCAATCTGACACCCACCTGTTCTCACACTGACTGCAGTATATAAGGATGCCGTGAACAGACAGCGATGTTTTTCCTGCCCTGTCGTATTGCAATGTATCTTTGTTTCAAGGCCTTCTGAAATGAAATGTTCTTATTTAAACGGGGATAGCAGGTCCATTCTATGTGTCATACTTGATTATTTCGCGATATTGCCATATTTTTGCTGAAAGGATTTAGTAGAGAACATCGACAATAAAGTTTGCAACTTTAGGTCGCTGATAAAAAAGCCTTGCCTGTACCGGAAGTAGCGTGACGTCACAGGTTGTGGAGCGCCTCACATCTGCACATTGTTTACAATTATGGCCACCAGCAGCGAGAGCGATTCGGACCGAGAAAGCGACGATTACCCCATTGATTTGAGGATGAAAGATTTGTGGATGAGGAAAGTGAGAGTGAAGGATTAGAGGGCAGTGGAAGCTATTCAAATAGGGAAGATGCTGTGAGAGGCGGGTGGGACCTGATATTCAGCTGGGAATGACTAAAACAGTAAATAAACACAAGACATATATATACTCTATTAGCCACAACACAACCAGGCTTATATTTAATATGCCACAAATTAATCCGCATAACAAACACCTCCCCCCTCCCGTCCATATAACCCACCAATACAACTCAAACACCCGCACAACACACTCAATCCCACAGCCCAAAGTACCGTTCACCTCCGTAAAGTTCATACATCACATATATTTCCCCAAAGTTACGTACGTGACATGCACATAGCGACACGCACATACGGGCAAGCGATCAAATGTTTGGAAGCCAAAGCTGCGTACTCACGGTAGCGCGTCTGCTATCCAACTCAAAGTCCTCCTGGTTGTGTTGCTGCAGCCAGCCGCTAATACACCGATCCCACCTACAGCTTTCTTCTTTGCTGTCTTCATTGTTCATTAAACAAATTGCAAAAGATTCACCAACACAGACGTCCAGAATACCATGGAATTTTGCGATTAAAACAGACGACTTAATAGCTGGCCACAATGGTGTCCCAATATGTCCGCACAATCCGTGACGTCACGCGCAAACGTCATCATACCGAGACGTTTTCAGCAGAATATTTTGCGGGAAATTTAAAATTGCACTTTACTAATCTAACCCGGCCGTATTGGCATGTGTTGCAATGTTAAGATTTCATCATTGATATATAAACTATCAGACTGCGTGGTCGGTAGTAGTGGGTTTCAGTAGGCCTTTAGTATCTCTGTGATATCACTATCTATGTAAAGGCAGGAATGGTCCAAGCTTGATATAAATTGTATGGTAGCGCCCTCATGTCGTAGTCGGCTTCCTCATTTGTGTCGAGTGTCCTAGTATCACAGATCAAGCAGAGTTGCACCAATTTAACAACTGCTGTTGTTAGATTAGATTTGGTTAGAGTCTTCTCATTGACCATTTTATTTCATTTCCACCACAGATTTTCAATTAGATTGAGATCCGGATTATTTGCAGGCCATGATATTGAATTAATGTGTCTTCCAAGAAAGGTTTTTACAGTTTTTGCTCTACGGCAAGATGCATTATCATTTTGAAACATTGTGTCATCATTCCCAAAAATATTTAATTGGTTAGAATAAGATAAATGTCCAAAATGTCAACGTAAACATGTGCATTTATTGAAGATGTAATGACAACCTGTGCCAATAACCCTGTGCCATTACCTGACATGCAGCCACATATCATCAATGACTGTGGAAATGTACATGTTTTCTTCAGGCAGTCGTCCTCATAAATCTCATTGGAACGACACTAAACAAAAGAGCGCCGGTGCCAGAAACTTGAGGGTTTCAGGTTCAATTCTAGCTTCTGTCATCGTAGTCACAGCCATTGTGTCCTTGGGCAAGACACTTCATCCACTTTGCTCCCATTGCCACTCACACTGGTTTAGATATAGCATAAATATAGATAACGGGTTTCACAATGTAAAAGCGCTTTGAGTCCCTTGAGAGAAAGCGTAATATATGTTATGTTTAACTAAGGGGAGATGACGGCTCAGACACCAGGGGGCTGTAATGTTCAATAATGTATTATATATATAGTCAATATATATAATAATAATAAACAATACTAACTAATAAACTAAACTAAGGAAATGGAGTGTGTGACAAAAACCCAGCAGTGTGTATGTGTGAGGCTATGTGTAAGGTTAACTGAAGTGTGTGTTACCAAGTGTTGTCAAGAGCGAAGGAACAAGGCAGTCCGAGGGGCAGGCAGATGATCCAGGGCAGGAGAGAAGAGGCTAAGTCCGTGTCCAGGCGAGGGTCGGGAATCGAGGAAGGCAGTCCAAAACACAGGGGAAACAATGGGAGATCTCGAAGGGGAAGACTCGGGAAGGCACTGCGGGAGAGTAACACGGATGTCAGAAACACAGAGAAAAAAACAACAGTGAGAGAGCATAAGGCTTACGGTACACAAAGAGGTAACTAAGTTCCCTATGGCGTCACATTAGTACCAAAAATCCAAGCGCGTAAAAACTGTTATCGCGCGCTGATTCTCCACTTTGTGCGCACGCGCGACACACTTTTGCGGGCGCGTGGTGCCTTTGTGCATGCGTGCGCGGCGCCTTCTTGCGTGCGCGCTGTGCCTTTCTGCGCGCGCGCTGTGCCTTTCTGCGCACGCACTGTCTCGGTCTGTGCGCTGTCATGTTTCATTTTGGTACTTTGGGGGCGGGCATGCTTAGACCGCCCCTTCTTTCTGATTGGCTTTGAAAAAAAAAAAAAAAAATACAAATTCAAGTATGTTGTAAAAAAAGGCAGATGAAGTGAAACTATAGCAATGCTTTTCTTTACACTCTCTCATGCACACAGATACTCATGTTATGAGAAGTATATTGTTTCAAAAATATTAACATTAATTGTTGATATTTTAAACATCTTTCAGATTACATTGCTCGAATTCAAAAACCACTTTACTACACAAATATTAGGCCCAATGTGCAGGATTATTCTATTAGTATTAGTTATTTTTATGTTTTATCATATCTTAGCTTATTTTTATGTTTTATCATATCTTAGCCTATTTTTATATGGTCTTATTATATTTATATTTCAGAGACCTCTTTGAGGAAACACTAGATCAGTGGTCCCCAACCACCGGGCCGTGGCCCGGTACCAATCGGTCCGTGGACCGGTACCGGTCCACGGCCCGGTGGTTGGGGACCACTGATCTAGTGTTTCCTCAAAGAGGTCTCTGGATCTCCACGTCCAGAGGGTTCCTGTGATTGGCTATTGTCATTGTGTTGTTATTATTATTGTTGTTGTTGTTTGTTTATTTTTATGTACATGTTTGACTGTCTTCATGGGGTGTGGGTGTTATTTCTCATTTTGTTTTTAACTATGTAAAGCACTTTGAGCTGCATTTTAAATGTATGAAAAGTGTTTTATAAATAAAAATTTATTATTATTATTTTTAATAATAGTACCCTTACAATCACTCCAAACCAGTTCAATAACTTACCTCTTTTTCAGCCAACATTTTTTGATCCACTTCTTCCTCCGTAAATCTTGATACATATTGACGATGACCCGCCCTGCTATACTTCTGATTGCTCAAAGCCAATCAGAAAGAAGGGGCGGTCTAAGCATGCCCGCCCCCAAAGTACCAAAATGAAACATGACAGCGCACAGACCGAGACAGCGCGCGCGCATAAAGGCACCGCGCGCGCGCAAAACGAGACAGCGCGCGCGCAGAAAGGCACCACGCGCACGCAAGAAGGCGCCGCGCGTGCGCACAAAGGCACCACGCGCGCGCAAAATGGTGTCGCGCGTGCGCACGAAGTGGAGAATCAGCGCGCGATAACAGTTTTTACGCGCTTGGATTTTTGGTACTAATGTGACGCCATAGTTCCCGCCTGCATCCTTGGGTCCACTGGTCCTTTATCCAGCTCGCCCTCGTCAGTCCCAGGTATGCCGATTGCCGTTTGTCTGCAGGCTTGTCGCTGCGTGGGCGTGCTGCGCTCAGCGTGAGCGGCGGCGTGTCCGGTCGAGCAGCCAGAGGAGAAACTGTGACACTCAGTTGCAGGAGGGAAGTGGGTTCGAGTCCGCACCGTGACAATATATAATTCACTTCAACTTTACTCCTTAGCACTTTGGAACTTAGTTTTTTAAGTTTAGCTGCTAATGACGTCTTTCGTTTAGCTTTACTGGATTTAAATCTTATTTCCTTAATGACATTTCTTACAGTTTGATCCCAGACGGTGACACCAGTCTCTGCCCATTTGTTCTTTATTTGTTTTGCTGTGCATTTTTTGTTTTCAAGACATTTAGTTTGAAGTCTGCTGTCTTGACACATTGATGTTTTCCTCGGTCTACCAGTATGCTTGTTTTTTACAACCTTCCCATGTTGTTTGTACTTGGTCCAGATTTTAGACACAGTTGACTGTTAACAATCAACATCTTTTGCAGCATTGAGTGATTATTTACCTTTTTGAAGAAGTCTGATGAACCTCTCTTTTAATAAGACTAATAAACATATTTAGTCTGATGCTGGTGTTACCTTTAAAAATCAAAGTGTACAGGGTGGTTCCATATTGTCTGACAATATTGAGTGATTCCATTATTTTTTCACTGTGATTGAACTAAAAAATAAGATGTTACAACTGAATGAACAAGTCTGGTGATTCCGTAATTTCCCAGGGGTTGCGCACAAAACATATTGAGTAGATCAGGCCCCATGACTCAAAATGATCCAAAAGTCAAACGTACAGCAAACTTGTTTACCCAAAAATACATACATGTGTGGAATAAAGACGTGTCATTTAGTAATGCAACCACTAGTCTAAAAAGAAAAGACATATCAGAACGACTTGAACTGAGACAAGTTGCAAAAATAAAGTTGTGTATAAATAGCTTGGTATGACTTTTATTAAACTTTCTACATTTTATAACGCTTTTTAGTGCATTAAATCATTTTGATTGCAGCTGTAGTTGAGTTAAGTTAAGTTAAAGTTAAAGTACCAATGATTGTCACACACACACTAGGTGTGGTGAAATTTGTCCTCTGCATTTGACCCATACCCTTGTTCCACCCCCTGGGAGGTGAGGGGAGCAGTGAGCAGCAGCGGTGGCCGCGCCTGGGAATCATTTTTGGTGATTTAACCCCCAATTCCAACCCTTGATGCTGAGTGCCAAGCAGGGAGGTAATGGGTCCCATTTTTATAGTCTTTGGTTTGAACGATCTCAGGGCGGACACTCTAGCCACTAGGCCACTGAGTAGGTGACTGGGAAATGCTGAGAATTGTGTGGAAAATTGAGGTTAATGGTTTAGAGAAGGATGGCTGACATTTTAAGTTCTACTCTGGCAGCCTCGGATACCTGATAAACCCGAAACTGAACCACACTGGAGGGCAGACGGGTTGGATTCATTTACTCATGATCTATTGTCACATTAGTCCGGTGGACGAGAAGGGTCACAAGTTACAACAAATGCAAGCGCCACAACACAACAATGTAAAGCCACAACACAACGACATTAAGCGACAAAGAAGGCACAACAGAAGTGAAAGCAAACCAGGATTTGCCAACCAACTGGCTGAGGCGGAAAGTTGAAGACGTTTTAATGAATAAAGTTGTAAAAGGAACTGTAAGTAACCTGTCCGCTGTCACTTAATTTAGTTGTGTCCGTCACTTCAGTTGTTGCTTAATGTTGTTGTGTTGTTGGGGCTTAAAGTTGTTATGCTGTGGCGTTTTCAATTGTGACCTTTCTCGGCCACCATTCATCATTCACTATTTATATATCAGGATAAAAAGTCCTCCACTATCGAACATAAAAGTGGTCCATTAAAATTTGCATTAAAAAACAAATTATTGCATGCATTCAGTTTAAAACACATGCAATTCAAACTTTAGTTAGGTTTTTGACTTTTTAAAGGATTAACATTTCTAAAACATATCAAGATAGCCCCATCCCTGAAAATAAATATTTTTTTAGGTTTTTGGTTTTCTGCAAGAGTCCCAACAAATTTTGACTTCAGTGGCCAGAATATGAAATTGAAATAAAAATGAATATACCATGTCATTATTCAATTTGATTATAAATATGTCAAATTTACCTTTACTTCTGAGATTTTATCATTTGTGGGTAATATAAATAATAATAACACATCCTTATCATTATGATTTTAGTGCATCCTAAAAATGTTTTAACTTTAATCAAGGGTCCTTGAACACACCACAATTATGTGCAATAACACGCAAAACTAAAACTTCTACAAAACGTTCTTCTATGCTGCCAGAGACAGATTTATTATATTTTTACATTTGTTCTTTCTTCTATCACTTAACTATTGTTCCAAAATGCTTTGTGTGATCTTTAATGACATTGTGACATCTGTGATGATTGAAGTGTTAGATGCAAAGTTACTGCTGTCCTTGTGGAAGGGTTGCATTTTTGATAGGGGCCGTAGGAAGTCTTAAAGGCCTACTGAAATGATTTTTTTTTATTTAAACGGGGATAGCAGATCTATTCTATGTGTCATACTTGATCATTTCGCGATATTGCCATATTTTTGCTGAAAGGATTTAGTATAGAACAACGACGATAAAGATTGCAACTTTTGGTATCCGATAAAAAAAAGGCTTGCCCCTACCGGAAGTAGCGTGACGTAGTCAGTTGAACATATACGCAAAGTTCCCTATTGTTTACAATGATGGCCGCATGAAGTGAGAGAGATTCGGACCGAGAAAGCGACAATTTCCCCATTAATTTGAGCGAGGATGAAAGATTTGTGGATGAGTAAAGTGCAAGTGAAGGACTAGTGGGGAGTTGAAGCTATTCAGATAGGGAAGATGCTGTGAGAGCCGGGGGTGACCTGATATTCAGCTGGGAATGACTACAACAGTAAATAAACACAAGACATATATATACTCTATTAGCCACAACACAACCAGGCTTATATTTAATATGCCACAAATTAATCCTGCATAAAAACACCTGCGTGTTTGTTATGCTAGCTCCTAGCTCCTCTGCTAGCTCTTAGCTCCATAGAACACGCCAATACAATTCAAACACCTGATCAACACACACAATCACTCAGCCCAAAAGACCGTTCACCTAACCCAAGGTTCATAAAGCGTATATATTTTTAAAAATTTACGTACGTGACGCGCACATATGGTCAAGCTATCAAATGTTTAGCAGCCAAGGCTGCATACTCACGGTACCTGATATTCAGCTGGGAATGACTACAACAGTAAATAAACACAAGACATATATATACTCTATTAGCCACAACACAACCAGGCTTATATTTAATATGCCACAAATTAATCCTGCATAAAAACACCTACGTGTTTGTTATGCTAGCTCCTAGCTCCTATGCTAGCTCCTAGCTCCATAGAACACGCCAATACAATTCAAACACCTGATCAACACACACAATCACTCAGCCCAAAAGAACGTTCACCTAACCCAAGGTTCATAAAGCTTATATATTTTAAAAAAGTTACGTACATACGCAAAAAAAAGTTGCGCACATACGGTCAAGCGATCAAATGTTTAGAAGCCAAAGCTGCATACTCACAGTAGCACGTCTGCGTCTTTGTCATCCAAATCAAAGTAATCCTGGTAAGAGTCTGTGTTGTCCCAGTTCTCTACAGGCGTCTGTGTATCGAAGTCAAAAGTCCTCCTGGTTAGAGTCTCTGTTATCCGAGTTCTTCCATCTTGACTGCATCTTTCGGGAATGTAAACAAAGAAGCGCCGGCTGTGTACTGTTGTTGCTGACTACGTTCGAAAAATACGTCCATTTCGCACCGACAACTTTCTTCTTTGCTTGCTCAGCTTCCTTCTCCATAATGCAATGAACATGATTGCAACAGATTCACGAACACAGATGTCCAGAATACTGTGGAATTATGAAATGAAAACAGAGCTTTTTCGTATTGGCTTCAATGTGGAAGGCATACCCGTGTTCCCCGGTCTACGTCACACGCATACGTCATCCTCAGAGGCGTTTCGAACCGGAAGTTTAGCGGCAAATATAAAATGTCACTTTATAAGTTAACCCGGCCGTATTGGCATGTGTTATAATGTTAAGATTTCATCATTGATATATAAACTATCAGACTGCGTGGTCGGTAGTAGTGGGTTTCAGTAGGCCTTTAAACATTCCTATTTTGACTCAAGCAGCCCTTTTATTGAACTTTCACAAAATTATTTGTTTTATCTTAATATTTGATGTGTTTTTTTATAACTGACATGTTTAAATGGCAGAAAAAAAAAAAAGAAAAAGCCCCTAACATCCACTCTTAACACCCACCCCCCTCCACTTCGACTTCCCTACACACACACTCACACGCACATTTGTTTGTACTAAAAATAATTAATGGTAACTTGTTCAATAATTCTTTTTGTAGTACAAAGTAACACATTTAACACAGTTAAAACTTACAGTTGTTTATGTTCTTGACAAAGTCCCATCTGGGATACAATCCTAATGCGTCTGATGACCAGCAATTAGATTAACTGGAGAAATGTGCTATTATATTCTTATCATTAATTGAAATTTCCTCCACACACAATAGGATGGATTAAGGCAGGGGTGTCCAAACTTTTTCCACTGAGGGCCGCACACTGAAAAATCAAAGCAAGCGGGGGCCATTTTGAGGGGGTGTATTTTGTAGATTAGATCAGTGTGTTGCAAACTGAGCAGTTTAAAGTCCTGAATGGTTGGTTTATTCATTGTTATTTTATTTTCAAATGTATTAGCCTGTGGAAAAAGTTAATGTTGATATTTACCTCAGAAGGCTGCAAATAGAAAAGAGGCATTCAATTTGTATTTAAATTGTATTTGATATGCTATTGATATTTTTTAATTATTATTATTATTATTTGAAACTCGATTTTGCATGTCACTATAAAGTTATATAAGCCTTGCTTGTTCAATATTCAATGCAAAACTTGTTTGGGTCCCTATTAAAAGGTTAATTTGTTCAACCTTGGCTCGCAGCTTTGTTCAGTTTTAAATGTTGGCCCACTCTGTATTTGAGTTTGACACCCCTGCTCTAGATCAACAATAGGTCTATCTGTCAATATAACATTTTTAAAGATTTAAGTTGTATGCTCTTTTTGTCAAAGAAAACCCAGTTTTTTTATGGAAAAAACACCAAATATGCAATATTTTCACCCAATAACATTTTTAAGTGGAATATTTGGGATGATATAATAATTGGAGCCTTAAAAAGGTCAATAACTCATAACACCATTGATTGTAATTCCTTATTATTTTTTCAGCAATGACACTTAAAAACAAATCACACTAAAATTATTGGGGATCCAAAAGGGTCCTACTCATTAAAGTGTTTAAAAATAACTTGAACTGAACTTTTTATATGGGGTATAGGTTGTCTCCAAAACACATATGGAGTAGAAAATGTAATTAAAAAAATAACAGACTGCATAACTGTTTTTGTTTCAGTTTTAGAATATAATCCAATATGGTAAATGAAATACCAATTAACAACAAGTGCAGTGTCTGTTTATATGAGCGGTGTCCACGTTGATTCTCTAGTTGTGTGAATGCTCCAAAGCAATCACACATATGGTTTTCTACACCAAAATTAATCCATTTATCAAACTTCGTCAACTTCTACTTTTTCTTCTCCAGATTTTGGTGCGCGCTACCTTCCACATTTCTCACCCGATTCAAACCATTCCAACTTCAAACAGTTTAGCCTATTCAGGAATCGCGGGCTTTCCCTTAACAAATTCCAAAAATTCCCAGATTTCCCAGAATTCCAGGTTTTCCTGGACATGTTTCCCATTCAAAATTAATTGGCCATTTTTCAAACTTCCACCATTGCCACATTTTTCAACCGATTCAAACCATTCTACCTTCAAAACATTTCACTTATCCTGGACATATTTTTTCAAGTTTAAAAAAAATTCCAGGAAATCCCAGAATTCCCGTTTTTTCAAACGCTTTTTTGACCCAGTTTTCTGGCAACCACTCCTTCCACATTTTTCAACCTACTTCAACCGTTCCACCGTCCAGACATTCCTCTTAATTAGGACAAAAAACAAAGTTGTTTTTCGATCTAGAAAAATTCCCGGTTTTCCCGAAATTCCAGGAATTCCTTAATACCATTTCTCAATTAAATATGTTACTACTTCAACATTTCTCAACCGATTTGAAAAATTCCAACATCAACCATTTCAACTCATTCAGACCATTAAAGTTTTTCACCATTTTCAAAAAAATTCCCGCTTTTCCCGAAATTCCCAATCTTTTTGGACATGTGACATTCTTCAAAGTTCCACAACTCCCACATGTTTTATCTGATTCAAATGGTTGCAACTCCAAAATATTCAGCCTGTTTGGGAACTGTGTGCTCTACTTCAACAATTAATAAAAAAATCCATGATTTCAGTTCAACGTCAGCATTGGCGCATTCACATGCAATTCCTTTAGGAATTGCCTCATCTAGTTTTATACAGCCCACTGCAACAAGTAAATCTCGAAAAGGCACCATTCTCCTTTTTACACACTAACGTGTATTTAAAAACTATTTTGAGGATGTGACTTCAAGGTAAAAGTGTCTCATATAGTTAAATCAACTGCAAAAAAACCTTTTAACCCAAGTACATCTGTTTCAAATCACCATACTGCACTCTAAGGCACAATGGGATTTTGAATGTGAAACAATACCAAGCAAAACAGAGCAAATATTTGATCTGCCGCCTGCAGGGGGCCTGTGATGTCCTTAAGGTAGTGCAGCACCAGTCTCTCAAAAGACTTAATGACCACAGACGTCAGGGGTACGGGTCTGTAGTCATTGACTATGTTTCCATGCACTAAATACATGTGTTTCTAAAGAAGCATCCTACAACCCATGGAAACTCCTTAATCTGATCATGTTTGGCTTTCAATAAACCAGACTCACACACCTCTATTATGGGATTGGAAATCAGATTTCTCGAGTGGGTGTGTGCTGCCATACGGGACCTTTTGTATCGCACATGCGCCAGTCTCCACATGCAGGATAAAACCCGGAAGCAGATACCATTGAATCAAAACATAGGCAACAACTGATTGATTGACTGATTGAAACTTTTATTAGTAGATTGCGCAGTACAGTACATATTCCGTACAATTGACCACTAAATGGTAACACCCCAATAAGTTTTTCAACTTGTTTAAGTCGGGGTCCACGTTAATCAATTCATGGTAAATTCATGGTAGTTGATAATGGTGGAGCCTTTGACGCAAGACGGCACTTCGCACTGAGTTGAAGATCTGCATGAATCTGATTTCTTGTTTTTTACAGATCGCAGGTGGCGGTTCAGGGGCAAGGGGGAGCAGGTAGGGCAGAGACTGAGTGTTGGGGTGATGGTTACGAAAACCTGCAGTAGAAACTTTTCAGGTCCTCAGCCAGTCTATTGTTACCTACAGGGTGGGATGTGGGTTAGGGATGATGTTCGAAACCGGTTCTCCCGATTGTTCGATAAGAAAAAAAACGATTCCATGGATTCAAATCCCTTTTTGAGAACCGGTTCCCGTTATCTAAGCCACTATACCGTATATTCGCGACCATAGGGTGCACCGTATTAAAAGGCGCCGTGTCAGTTACGGGTGCTATTTCTGCATTTAACGCATAAATAAGGCGCAGCATATTTTTGGGCGCAGGCATGGTTAAACATACGCTAGCTTAAAACATACGCTAGCTTAAAACATACGCTAGCATGCATGGATGCTGTTTTAAAAAGGCAGCAGGCGCAAAGCTGAGTTTGGTTGTACTTTATTGAAGTATTTATCAATGTACTCACATTATTTTTTGATCAATCCTCATCCACAAATCCATCAAAGTCCTCATCTTCTGTGTACGAAATGAACAGCTGGGCAAGATCTCCATCAAACACGCCAGATTCCCTCTCCTCATTTTCAGAGTCAGTCTTGTTGTCCATTAGCATAGCAAGCTAGCACAACAGTAAAAGCCTACTTCTATTGCCCCGTTGTGCGTATCGATTCGCTACCGTGCTGGTCCCCTTCTTCTCCATTGTGCTTCACCGGGATGTCGAAAGTGAGCGGCACCTCGTCCATGTTGGTGATGTGTTTATCGGCAATTTTGTTATTTACAACGCACATAGCAGCAGTATATGCTCACTGGGGGCATGCCTTTAGCGTCCTCTCTCACTTTAAACCTTCACCCTTTAACGTCCGCATGCTGTCCTCAGTCACGTCCGCTTTTCCTCCATATAAACAGCGTGCCGTCATATAACATCTATGGCTTTTGGAACTCAGTGCACACACAACAACCTATCTGGATTCGATAAGAGATTCGATAAGGAATCGGTCCGATAAGAGGATTCCATAATGGGCTCGAACTCGATAATTTCTTAACGAACATCATCCCTAGTGTGGGTTTCCTTTCGTTGGTGACCTCTCGCAGGTCTTTCCAAATTGCTGAGGGGTCATTAGCTGAAAAGATTTGTTTTAGATTCTCAAGTCACTACGTTTCCATGCACTAAATTAGTCTGACTTCTCAAATAGTTCGTTTTTTTTTGTATTTTCACACCTACATGTGAAGTTTTGGATTGTGCTATGAACAGGACGCTACTACCAAGAATGTATCTAAGCGGATGCAGGTCCATAGTAAAGAAAAACCTATGGCAGAGTTATTTTGAAGGAGTTTTTGGACCAAGAATCATGAAAACAAAACTTTTGAATGTCTCGGAGTTCATTCATAAGGCAGCAAAGGCTCTGTGGATTAATGGTAGGAGTTTTAGATCGGAAGGAAAATGCCGTTCATGCCCTGACTGGGGCACAAAATGGTTGCTATTTTTTTGGACTATCTTGCCAGTTGTGTGGAATACAGAGTTATTGTTCATCAGTTCGGAAATGCTGTGTGAAAAGGTTCATGTACGCTTTATTATTCTCCTTGTAATTTATAATACGTGTGTCCATCTCTTTCATATTTTTTTCTAGAGTCCGAATTAAGCTGGCATTCAACATTTCCTTAGTTACCTTACTAAATAAATCTCTGTTTCTTTTTTTCTACCATCGACGCACTTGTTTTGTTGTTTTGATTTGAGAAGCAAATAAACAGACTACTCTTCATTACAATTGTTGCTGTTTTTATTGAATGGTATCAGCTTTCAGGTTATATCCTGTGTTTTGAGGCTGACGCATGCGTGACACGAAGGGTACCCTTGGCCGCCCCCTGCCCCGAGAGATTTGGTGTCCAATCACATAATCCAGGTGTGTTAGTCCGACTTTAAAAAAAACTAAACACTATTTGATTAAGGTGTTTCCGTGGGCTGTAAGAGGCTCAATTAGAGCTGAACTATTCAAGAAATCGGACTCATTTAGTGCATGGACACGTACTGAGTGTAGCTCCTTTTCGCTACCCTGATCTCCTTTGCCAGTTTGTTCCTGGCCGTCTTGAACAGGACCCAGTATCCACTCCTGGAGGCATCCTCCTTGGCCTGATGCAGCTTTCTAAACTGAGGTGTACACCAGGGCTTGTTGTTGTATGTGCAGAAGGTCTTAGTCTGGACACACGTCCTCACAGAATATGGCAAAAGCAAGAACTGTCTGCAAGATTTTAGAGGTATGTGGTTGTAAATACAATTTTTGATCAGATGTCTTTGTTGCTATATTTTCTACCAAAAATTTTTGAAAAAGACCGCCCGCCTTCTGTCTGGGTTTCAAGACATGTTTTTGCTGAGTTTGCAGAATATTCGACAGCGTAATAGTCACGCAGATGGATAGACTGTATTCACCAGCCAAACATATGAGCACGTTTAGTGCAGATGTGGTGAAACTCCTGCAAGACATTTCCCGTTAATACCAGTGAATGTACCGAGGATACTATGATCCAAGACAGTCCCTCATTTGTTCCATGAAAAATCACCCAAAAGTTTCTCAGGTTGCTGCGGTCTGGCTGTATTACCTGACCCATAAACATAAATACTTCACTGGTCTTATGGTTTTAATGCAGTCACACTGCCATTGGCCAAGCATTTTTTTCCTTTTCTTTCATGTGATCTTAGGAACTGCTGTGAATCTCTTTTTCCCCTTCATCATTTCCACAACCTTTATATTATTTGCATTCCCATGGCTGTGAGCCAAATCATCTCTCTTTTTGTTGCTATACCGCCGCCCTCCCATTGGAATTTCTTTGTTGGGAGTGTTTATGTTTTCTCAAGCATTTGGATGTCCTAGGTTTGGACTTGTTTCCGCCCTAAACATTTTTTTCCCTTATGCATCACAATCTCCTTTCAATGTGGCCTTTTTTAAAGTAATTGTATAATTTATTATGACATCGAGAAATGTGTTCTCATGCACCCTGTCAACGACTTTTTCTGCAGCATCCATTTGTATCTGTGTATGAGTGTACATTTGGCTTATATTTAATAGCGTGAAGTTGCAGTCTTCCGCAAAAAATAAAAATCCAGGCCTCATCTGCCAATAATACTCATTTTAAGTCATTTGTAGAAAATATATTTAATTTATAGAGTTTTTTTTACAAACTATTTCCAAGCTTGATGATGTACAATACATGCTAATCAAATAAAAAAACCTTGAATAATGAATATACCCATAAAAAGCTCTAAAATTGTGAATTTTTGACACTCTAAGCTACAAATAACCCGATCAACATTTTTGTCCGCCGATCCCGATTTCAAACAATTTTGAAGTCAAATGCAATACTTTGGCAATAGATTATAGCAGGGGTTCCTAAAGGTCGGAAATAATGACATTGAATTAGTAATTTTACTCTTGATTTTGATTGTATTCAATAATTATATCTAACCTACTTACAGTTTAAAAGGATAAACCTTGTCAAATGATATGAAACCATGTATTAATTTCAAAGGTTATTATCAAGGCTTAGGTTAGGTTGAATACAAAAATTAATACTAACCAAAAATATTGCAAAATAACTATCAAATTATTTAGAAAATAAATACAATAAATACACTAAAATGTATAACAAATAATAGTAAATCTTGTTTAACTAGACTGTCAATAGAATGTAAGTAAAAATAAAAATACAGCTTCAACATTTGAGTCATCATTTTTGCGCTTACGACTCTATGACTTCTTCTGTTTGTTTGATATTGTCATTACTGCCACACTTGGTGGAAAAGTGTATTACGGACCACAGCTGAGAAACACATATTTTTGCCGGCCCTCTAGGTGGCACTGGCGGCCCAACAATGGATTGAGAAATGGCCCCATGATTGAGAAACCCTGGATCAAAGAACTGAAAATGTGTTACAGCAATTAAATCAACCAGTAGTTCTCAAACTTGTTTCGTCAAGTACCACCTCACTTGGCTCTCCAACTAACAACATAATGACCAACATTAAAATACAGTAGCATAGTAGCCGTAAATATTCATTAGAATTATTTAACAAGTTTGAACAGTAGCACTGTTTAAGTATTTATTTAAGTGATTATTTGGCGTACCACTAGATGTAGCCCGTGTACCACTAGTTTGAGAATCACTGAACTAAAGTAAACAAAAAAACATGTTTATAAAGCTTATCTTATTCCATTTTTAATTTGCTAGTATTGTTGTAAATCAGATGAGATGATGTGTTATGATGTATTATTTAGTTAGTGTACACAATTACTAAACAAAAGCAAAAACAACTCTTAGCTCCCATTTAAATCACACAAACACCCAAGAAAAAGAAAAATTCCAATCAAATGACTTTAGTATCATTTATATACTGATACTTCAATAGGTAATGATACTATCGACATCTGGATTGAGCATCCCTAATTTATAATGAAGCTTTAGCGATTACATTTTTGTGTCATCCTGCTCTATGTGTGTGTGTGTGTGTGTGTGTGTGTATACCATGCTCAGCCATTCCTTTTCCTCTAGTCCTCCAATAATAGTACTACTTGGAAGAAACTGACTTTATCTTCCAGGATTAGTATATTTGAAGTGTCTTCGCACTGTGAATAGACAATGTGCTCTCCAAATCAAGCTGGAATTCAAGGAACTCAAAAATGTGATTGCGTCTCCCAGCGCGTGTATATCTTTGGAAGAAATATTTCACGTGAGTACAAATTTAGCCCTGTAAATACTGGGACACAGCTGCGGCAAAGATTGACTAGTCAGATCAGTTAAAAAGGCAAATATCAATCCCAGTCCGGGACACATTATCGGGGCATCGCTACTCTAAAACCTATAATATGCCTCTCACATTTTTAAAACATTGTTATAGCATACAGTATTTGTACTCACAAAACGTGCAGTTACACAACACCACAATGCGCAATCCCGCATGTCATCTGCTACAAGCGCAGCTGGCAGCTCCGCTAGAAGCACGCCGGGACACGCCCCTGCTCGCAATCATCCATCAGCGCACCTGGATCTGATGAGGGCAGACGGCATAAAGACCAGCAGACCCGAAGATCCAGTGCCGGAACGTAGTTCACTCTTTGTAGTAAGCATCCCGTCTCTGGCTTCCCTCCTCGTACCTGCTCTCTCTGTACTTTCTCTCTGCCTGTGTCTTATGTCGTCTGTGTTCCCCGCAGTGTTCCCTCAGTTTCCTGTGATCGAGCTGTGCGCCTCGACTTCCCACCGGACTTTGGACTGCTTCCCTCGATCTTCAACCCCCGCTTGGACACGGACCTCGTCGCCTCTCTCCAGCTCTCGACTTCTCGCTTGCCCATGGACTGTCTACTTGCCTTGCCCTTCTGGACTATTGAAGGATTCATCTAACACACACAAGCAACAACCTCTGATAACATTCACATTGCTAATTCTACACATCGTCTTACACCATTCTCTTAGTGTAGCATACACACTCCAACATATCATCAGTTTCAATAAACCTATTGAACTGATTCCTGCCGTTGTGTTGTCTCCTTCCCTGCTGTACATAACAGAACATTTTTTAATTAATTGCAAACTAATGTTAGTAATGTCGGAAATAAATAAACCATGCCATACCCATTGATGTGAGGGGCAGCACTAGATTTGTAGCTGCATCAGTATTTCCCCCCTACTGATAGCACCATCAAACCCCTTTCTCTCTACGTTACCTTAAAAAAACGTATTTAAAATTTAAAATTCAGAGTAAGATATCCGTGAATTCGAAAAGCAAATGCTGAACAACGGATAGGCGGGTTTGTCCTTTCAGCCTTACAAATGTTTAAGTGGCTTTATTGTGCATTAGCAGGGGCATCAAAGTGGGGTAAGAGGGGATGTTTTAAAGGGCTTATAGGTTTTTGGTAAATTTCATCCTCCCATTCAAATGTCAGTTTGAAAAAAAACAAACTAGGTCATAAATGTTAAGAGGAAACACATTTTGACGAGAAAGTTCAATAACTGGGTTGCTTGAATCAAAGTAAGAATGACAAAGATTTCCTAAACCTCCTATCAAAAATGCAAAATGGTTATTTCCAAACCTAACCTCAAACACTTCCCTCAACACAAACGTCATAAAGTCATCAAAGTTCACATTTAAGCCTTCACACACAGCACCGACATTTTGAAACATATAAGAAAGGTGAACATTCACTAAATCAATGTGGCAGCAGAGGAGAAAGGTAGGCACAAGTTCAACTTTTGCAACTCATTGCACATAACTGTAGTGCATTCAAGGACCCCCGTTAAAGTTACAAAGGTTTTAAAGACAAGGGGAGGCTTAAACCCGAGCAAATGCACTAATAATAATGTAATATAGTAATAATTATGTATTATTTATAATTGGTATTAACCACAGATAATAATTATATGTGTTTCAGATAATCTGTACTTTAAACTGAATGTGTAAATAGCAGAGGTGGGACCAAGTCGTTGCTTTGCAAGTCACAAGTAAGTCTCAAGTCTTTGCCCTCAAGTCTCGAGTCAAGTCCCGAGTCAAGACAGGCAAGTCCCGAGTCAAGTCCAAAGTCAAGACTGGAAAGTCTCAAGTCAAGTCAAAAGTCCTGCATTTTGAGTTTCGAGTCCTTTCAAGTCCTTTTAACCACAGACTAATATTTTTACACAGATTGTGTATGCTTTTAAACCGCTGTATTTATTTATTAAAACAAGTGCATTTGAAATAGCAGGAACAAAAATAGTACTGACATTGCAATTCATAATAGCACTATTAACCAGTCATTTTAATAGTTTAAACAATTTTAAACATTTAACTCATTCCTTTACAGAATAAACACATTTGAAAAAACAAGTGCAACTGTACCTATTTGTACAAAAGTTTTAACATTGTATTTCCATGGCATATTGCATTGTAACTAATTCCACAGCAGTTTCTATCCTGTTCTTACCTTATCTCATTGATCTCATCTCATACTGTATGTGTGTTGATGTGTGCGTACACATGAAAAACATAACAAATACATGAACATAACAATGAACAGCGTTGTACTTTTTAGATGTCAGGGCCCTATGCAATATGTACACATATTCTTAATATAGTATACATTTTAACTGACCTTTATTTGACTATGTTTGTCTTTTTGTAGGTGGCTAAAATATGCGGCGCTGTTGACCGCCGTCTAACGTTATGTTACTGTGTGTGATACATTGAGTAACGTAACGTTAAGTGTAGGTACCTCATACAACCCTGCTTAAAAAATCACTTAACAAAAAGTATGAATAAGGTAGCAAACTGCAGTGGACGCAACATATAGCCGTGTTTGCAATGACGTTATAACCATAGCCATCTTATAAGTAAACGCAGCATTGGTTGCTGTGACACGAGCAATTTGCAAAATGAAGTGGTGATGAGGAGCCGGCGAGCAGCCTAAACTCACAGTTGACAGGTAGAACACAAAGATGATGGGTTGGTGTTCAGCGTTTTCCTGCTCAAATGAGCGGACTGTTGAAAATAGGAATCGGGGGATTACTTTCCACAAGTAAGATTTGACATTAACGTACTATTGGTTGTATTTTATGAAAATAACATTACCACAGAGTTGAGAAGGAGCAAAGATCTTCAATATTTGTATGTGAAAATCACAAATAAATCTTCTGGGGGAGGATGACAGGGGTTTGGTTTACAAACTTTCAGCCCCACCTAAAACAAAATTCACCAACCGCCACTGATTATGATGCATTCTCATTTTAGGCAAAATATAAGACAATACTTTCTTAACAGTATAATTGTAACCAGGAATAAGTCTTTAAGTAACAATATTCAAATACTAACATTGTTGGGTAAGACAGCATTTGGTTTTATTCTGAAACCAGTGAAACAGATTGGTGGTTTTAGCTGATATAAAGACTTTCAGGTGTTTATATATGTTTATGTTTAAGTATTTGGTAGACGCTTTTATCCAAAGCGACATACATAAAAAATACATAAATAACAATCACTGTAAACATGATCATTTAAGGGAAGAATGTAATACAAAATATCAATACAAAGTGTCAAGACAGAATAAACTCTCTGCTGCTGCAGCAACAGAGATACAGTCTAAAAGATATATAGATATCGAATGTATTCATACATTGTTTATGTAGGATATACACATGTATATATAACCTAATCATATTGTTTCTTCAATTTAAAAATAGCTGACCGTTTTTTCCCACCTTCTCTGGGATTATATTCCCAGTTTTGATCTCGGACGTCTGGTCACTTATAGCATATAAGAATATTCTATTACTGTTAAGCAAACTATGAATAATAAAACATGTGTCCGTTATCATAGCTACACGTATGACAAAAAAGCGCATGAAAATGAGTGGTATTCAGTGAGGTAAAATGAATTAAATGCGCTGACAGTTCATTGCTCCTGCCAAATGAATTGCACTGAGTGGAGCGGATCACCACTCCAAGATGGCGGCCCCTCGTCTCGGCTGCGCCAGTAGGCATAGCGCTCGATGCTGCGTCTACTTATAAGATGTCTATGGTTATAACGTTAGCAGTGAGTTTACAGCCTCACTGATTTAACAACATAGCAAATAAAAGTCATGTTACTTAGCCAATAAATGTTATCTTACATTCAAAACTTACCCTTCTTTGTGCAACTTCAAATGTCGAACGAAGTTGGAAGTTGTTACGTCTCCGTTTGTAATATTCGAACTGCATGATTTGCATACGGCAATTCGCTTTTTGTTGACCAAGTCGTAGTTGTTATACCCGAACAAAACCAACTTTGGTATACATCTTTCTCACTGGCGCGTTGTTGGACAACTCTTGTTCATTGGTTGTCCTGCAATTTGATTGGCTGAATGCTGTGTGATGAAAACAATGTAGATCTAATTTGATTGGCTATTGTACTGAGAGCACACCAGCTGACACGCAGCACACACGCTGATAGACAGACACGCAGAAAATGAAAGATACGGAGCGCTCCCAAATAACTTTTTAAGCTTTAGGTTTTGAGGGAAATAGCAAGTCATGTCAAGTCAAAAGGCTCAAGTCCAAGTGAAGTCACAAGTCATTGATGTTAAAGTCTAAGTCGAGTTGCAAGTCTCTTTACATTTTGTCAAGTTGAGTCTAAAGTCATCAAATTCATGACTCGAGTCTGACTCGAGTCCAAGTCATGTGACTCGAGTCCACACCTCTGGTAAATAGTCAAGGAGAAGTTGATCTACATTAGTTCTGAATATGTTAACCCCATCTTTAAAAAGTCATAAACCTGATTAAAGTTTTTATGGGTTTTAAAAGCTTTTTTTAGAAGATTCTTCTTGTGCACATAAAGATACCAAGTGTGTGTGTATGGGCTTTAGGGTGTGGTGGGAGGCCCTTCAGGAGTTTTGTGTAGGTGGCAAAGAAAGAAAACAGCCATCACCATGGAAGTGAAAATAAACATCATCAAAAGTTCAGAGAGAGAAGAAACGCTTCGCAAGCGCTCGACAAAGACAAATCATCAGCATGTCAGCAGCTTCGCTCCAATACCAACAATGCGTTAGTAATAACCAAGCAGCTTGGTGGTCTTATAATTGAGATGGGAAGGTTGGTAGTGCTTTAGCTTGAAGACCAGAATTGACGCTGTATACCAGGTGCCCTCATGTTGATTTAGAGGCCTACTGAAATGAATTTTTTTTATTTAAACGGGGATAGCAGATCCATTCTATGTGTCATACTTGATCATTTCGTGATATTGCCATATTTTTGCTCAAAGGATTTAGTAGAGAACAACGACGATAAAGTTTGCAACTTTTGGTCGCTGATAAAAAAAAGCCTTGCCTATACCGGAAGTAGAGTGACGTCACAGGAGGAAGGACTCCTCACATTTTCCCATTGTTTACAATGCAACGAGAGAGATTCGGACCGAGAAAGCGACGATTACCCCATTAATTTGAGCGAGGATGAAAGATTTGTGGATGAGGAAAGTGAGAGTGAAGGACTACAGTGCAGTGCAGGACGTATCTTTTTTCGCTCTGACCGTAACTTAGGTACAAGCGTTCATTGGATTCCACACTTTCTCCTTTTTCTATTGTGGATCACGGATTTGTATTTTAAACCACCTCGGATACTATATGCTCTTGAAAATGAGAGTCGAGAACGCGAAATGGACATTCACAGTGACTTTTATCTCCACGACAATAGATCGGTGAAGCTCTTTAGCTACTGAGCTAACGTGATAGCATCGGGCTCAAATGCAGATAGAAACAAAATAAATAAACCCCTGACTGGAAGGATAGACCGAAGATCAACAATACTATCAAACCATGGACATGTAAATACACGGTTAATAATTTCCAGCTTGGCGAAGCTTAACAATGCTGTTGCTAACGACGCCATTGAAGCTAACTTAGCTACGGGACGGCGGCGGCGGCGGGCATTGTAGCTTTCGATCACACCCCGGCCGCCATCAGAGTCGGCAAGAAACATATATTTCCCCAAAGTTACGTACGTGACATGCACATAGCGACACACACGTACGGGTAAGCGATCAAATGTTTGGAAGCCAAAGCTGTACTCACGGTAGCGCGTCTGCTATACATCTCAAAGTCCTCCTGGTTGTGTTGCTGTAGTCCGCCGCTAATGCACCGATCGCACCTACAGCTTTCTTCTTTGCTGTCTCCATTGTTCATTAAAAAAATTGCAAAAGATTCACCAACACAGATGTCCAGAATACTGTGGAATTTTGGGATGAAAACAGAGCGCTTTGTACTGGATTCAATGGGTCCGAATACTTCCGTACCAACCATTGACGTCACGCGCATACGTCATCATACATAAACGTTTTCAACCGGAAGTGTGGTGGGAAATTTAAAATTGCACTTTATAAGTTAACCCGGCCGTATTGGCATGTGTTGCAATGTTAAGATTTCATCATTGATATATAAACTATCAGACTGCGTGGTCGGTAGTAGTGGGTTTCAGTAGGCCTTTAAGGGAAGTTTGAAACCCTTGAAAAGTAAAAACAGGGACAACAGAGAGTGTGGCCAGTAAGGGTTGGTTTAGGGTGCTCTACCATGTTGATTTGTATTATTTATAAAAAGGATAACATTAGGGATTTTTCTTGATCAACAGACCAGTCCCGGTAATGTTATCAAAATTATTGGTAAAAATGTTATCAATTAGCATGACTGCTACTCATTTGAGTAATTTTTGCATATAAGACCCATTATGTCTATGGAGTAATCAATTACATGTTGTTCGTTCGAGGTCAGGAGGTCAATGTTAAAGTTCTCACTTGTGAAAATTAACTTTTGGTCAATTTCTGTGAAGATTCTAAGCCTTTTCTCCGTCGATGAGAGAGCCGCCCTTGCATTGTGCGCGTTATTAGCACCCGCAGCTCCTGGAGGGTCCCAGGTCCTTGGACTTCTTCTATGTCCTAAACTCTTACCATGGGACAGGAGAAACAATATATATGCTGCAAGGCTTTCTGTTGCTAGACAACCACTTTGTTTTACCGTCTGCTTCGGTTTCTCGCAGTTAACAGCAGCCGTCGCTGTTTTCTTTGAAATAATTAACACCTCACTCTGGACCGTTTTTAAGGAAATGTTATGTTGTAGACATGGTGTGGATCAGAAAAAAGTGCAGAAAAAGCCCAAATAATCAAATTTAAGTCATTAGATTCTTAGACAGAAACATTGTTTCGAGTAGGGTATGAATTGGAGTGTTTCATTGGATTAAGGCCATCCTAACGGATATTAACCGATATTACATTTTCATTGCGACTTTAATATCAATTTCCTATCAGAATGACAGAACACTGTGCCGCGGTATTCACTAATGAGAGGACAAGCATGACCTGAGGGATGAATGGAATTTGAAAAAATATGTGTTTCCCAAAACGCTAAAAACCTCTAGTGCATCAAAAGTAGTAGATGGATTGAAAATTAGGGAGTTGATTGAGTACATTTATCATTTGTTGTATATGTTATATTATTGAATAAGTATGATACTATCGACTTGTATTCATCCCACAACGGAGAAATTATGTAATTAGGAAACATTTTAAATGAGTAATAAATACAAAATTTACAAATGAATCGCGATTCTTAGTTGGAACAATTTATTTTCAATTAAAAAAAATATGAAAATTTGATTTAAAAAAAAAAAAAAAACACTTTTTTTTTTTAATGTACCATGTCCAGCCACACAGGCAAATCATATTGTTGATGTAGATGCCCATATCTGCTGGACATATTTATTTTGGAAAAGAGAAGTGTGGGATACTTCTCTTGTTGCCTTATTTGTATGTCACTTAATTAAATGTTTGGGTAAAATGTTATTAAACAAAACCCGTTGTCTTTTAAGTAATATAGAAATTTATCAGAGCTCTTTATCTATATAAGGAAGGAACGTAATTAATCATAGAACTGGCACCCAATGTTTTTTTTTTTTAAAGTATTGCTTTTGAATGAAGAATCGTTTTGAATTGAGAATCGATTCTGAATTAAATTGTTACCCCCAAGAATAGAATTGAATCATGTGGTTCCCAAATATTCATAGCCCTAATAAACAATACATATTGCGCACTAACGACTGCCCTATGTGTAGATAAATAAAAAGTTTAAAAATAACACCATCTTAACCCCTATATTGCACAACCAGGAAAAAAAGACCAGAGTAATTACATCGGTGTGTTTTGTAATAACATTTAATATTTACGTATTTTGATAATTTTAAGCATAAGCGGGGCTTTAATAAAAAAACAAAAAAAACATCACAACATTTGCTTTTTTTTTTTCCTTCATCACTGATTATTACTCACTGCAGAGTTCATGAGAGCCAACAAACATAATAAAACATCACTCATTGTACAATGTCTGCTGTCATTAGGATGTCGACTGCTGGGACGTTTACATTTTTGTATATTTCCATTTAGATGAAGAATGACTCATAATCCTCGCGAAGAAAAGGGTGGTGGAAATAAGTGTCTTTTTGTGTCGTTCTCGCCATCTCCGGGTCTAAATTGGCTGTTAAAGTGTACAAACTTGACGGAATACGTCCTCATCCTTCTACTATCCAAATGAGAGGCATGATTTATGATCTATAATACAGATTGACGAGCAAGGAAACGAGGAAGCAGCGGATCAGTCGATCATGTCAACATTGACACACAAGCCTGTGATCATGCCACTGCTATAAGTAGTTAGCGCTTATAATAACAATATCACTAATACTCTGTTAATATTCAAGTCACAAAATGTAAATTAAGTATTATAGGCGCTTTTTGACTGGTTATTTACTGGGTTGAAAGAGCGTAATAGAGGACCTCTCATTGGATCTGCTGTAAGCAATCTTTAATTAACGTTTATTTACGAGTTACAATGCATAAAAACAAATAAAAAATCCATCCGTCATCATGTCTTTCATAATGATTGTCAACGATAGCCAACATTCCCTCTGCACAGAGTGCCAAAACTACCAGCACCTGGTTTAAGGAACATAGTATATCTGTCCTTAATTGGTCAGAAAACTTGCCTGACCTCAACAATACCCCATAGATTTTCAAAACTACCACACAGATTTTCTATGGGGTTTTGTCAAAAGTAAAATGCGACACGCCAGAACCAGCAATGCAGAGCAAAAGGCCACTATTGGAGCAACCTGGGCTCTCATAACACCTGAGGAGTGCCACAGACTGATCGACTCCATTCCGTATTCCTGCAGTAATTTAGGCAAAATGAGCCCGATGAAGTATTGAGTGCTGTACATGTTCATACTTTTTATGTTTATATTTTTTAGTTGGTCACCTTTTTTTTAAATCTTTTTTTATTGGTCATAAGTAATACTTACACTTTCTGATATACTGAATTTGGGCATTTCATTATTTTTCAGTTATAATCATCAACATAAAAATAAATAAATATTTGAAATATATCAGTCTGTGTGTAATGAATGTATAAAACATAATATTTTCACTTTTTGAATGAAATTACCTAGATAGATACACTTTTTGGTCATATTCTTATTTATTGAGCAGCACTAGTGTGTATATACTGTATGTATATATATATATATATATATATATATATATATATATATATATATATATATATATATATATATATATATATATATATATGTATATATATATATATATATATATATATATATATATATATATATATATATATATATATATATATATATATATATATAGGGGTGCCACATTTTTTTATTTTGAATGATTCGCAACTCTTATTTGTAAAAATAGATTTAATTGTATTTTATTTTTTTAACTTGTCCTGTCCAGCCACTCTGGACATTTTATAAATAAAATCCCCTGACGAGCAGGGAAACCTGCGAAACAGGCTTGTAGGGATGATATAGCCTCTTGTGTTTTTTCCTGACCTAACGTATATTCCACTCTACCCCGGCATTGAGCACTGTATAGCAGATAAACCACAGAAACCTCGACTATCTATATATATATATATATATATATATATATATATATATATATATATATATATATATATATATATATATATATATATATATATATATATATATATATATATAAGTTAAAGTTAAAGTTAAACTACCAATGATTGTCACACACACTAGGTGTGGTGAAATTTTTCCTCTGCATTTGACCCATCCCCTTGTTCACCCCCTGGGAGGTGAGGGGAGCAGTGAGCAGCAGCGGTGGCAGCGCCCGGGAATCATTTTGGTGATTTAACCCCCAATTCCAACCCTTGATGCTGAGTGCCAAGCAGGGAGGTAATGGGTCCCATTTTTATAGTCTTTGGTATGACTCAGCCGGGGTTTGAACTCACGACCTACCGATCTTGGGGCGGACACTCTAACCGCAAGGCCACTGAGTAGGTCTATATATGGTCATATATATGGTATATATGGTCAATATATATATATATAAACATAATAAGACAAGCAAATGTGCCATAACACAAATGCTCAGTGTTCGTGCAAGGGAGAGAGAAGCACACCCACACACACCCAAAGCGTGGCCTAGAAGACCTC
>NC_084738.1:32422063-32529563 GCF_033978785.1 Entelurus aequoreus
AATTGAAGAGCAGACTTTGCTCTCTGAACAGCTTCTGATGGAATCCACTTCCTTACCGCTGTCACTCGGGGGGTCGCTGTTCGAATGACTGCATCCTCAGTTTCAGTAGCATCATGACCAGCCTTGCTTTGGTGCATCTGAACTCTTCCACCAGACCTGAGATTGGTAATTCCAATTTGCCATGCCCATATAGTTCGATGGAACTGAAGCATCTTGGAATTCCAAGCCACTGTTTCAGCTCTGTGCTTATCACACGTTCCAATTTTCCAACCTTGGTGATGGGGATTTCGTACACAGTTAAAGGCCACAAGAGTCTTGGGAGTATGCCAAATTGAAAACACCACAACTTGAGTTTTCCTGGCAACAAGGTTTTATTGATGCGATCCATGAAAGTGATGGTATTCTTTTTTAGTTGCTCAAACTGCTCGGTGTCTTTGAGCCTCGCGTCGTACCATCTTCCCAAGCTCTTTACTGTCATTTCTGAAACAGTTGGTACTGGTGTTCCGCTGACATGAAATTTGGTCTGGTCTGTGACTTGGCCTTTCACAATGGAGATACTTCTGCACTTGCTGGGCTTTAACTTCATCCATGCCCATGTTATATTTGAATAAAGTTTCTCCAGCAGTCTCTTTTGGTGCAGGGGACAGTTGTTGTGAGTGTTGTTATATCGTCCATATAGGCTCGAATTGGTGGTAATTTCTGACCACACTGTAGCCGTTCTCTTCCAACCACCCATTTCGAGGCTCTAATAATGATCTCCATTGCCATCGTAAAGGCCAATGGGGAGATGGTGCACCCAGCCATGATGCCTACTTCCAGAGATTGCCACGTTGTGGTGAAGCCTGATGTTGTGAGGCAAAACTGCAAATCCTGGAAATAGTGTTTTACGAGATTTGTGATTGTAGTTGGCACTTGAAAGAATTCAAAGGCAGTCCACACTAATGAATGAGGGACTGATCCATAGGCGTTGGCCAGATCAAGGAACAAGACATGAAGATATTTTCCTTCTTTTTTCACAGTCTGGATTTGATGCCATATGATGCTGTTATGTTCGAGGCATCTACAGAAGCCTGCTATGCCAGCCTTTTGGATCGATGTATCAATGAAGTGGTTTTGCTTCAGATACTTTGTTAGTCGCTGTGCCAATATGCTGAAGAAAATCTTGCCTTTATTTGGCGAAACTGTTCAATGGTGGTCGAGTTCTTTTCTTTTGGGATAAGCACTCCTCCCGCTCTTCGCCAGGCTTTCGGGATGATCTGCTTGTCCCACACCACTCTTATGTTTTTCCACAGGAATTTCAGAACATCTGTAGCGTTCTTGTAGACACTATACGGAACACCGTTAGGGCCTGGTGCAGATGTCGATCTTGCCTTTTTCACTGCCTGCTTCACCTCGCTCAGCTTGGGAGGGCTGACATCAACCTGATGTTGTGGGGGTGATATTGGAGGGATGTCAGTGGGGACAATGAATGGTTCATGTTTTTTCTCATCAGTATAGATGGTTCTCAGATATTCTTCAACCTGGTCTTTTGATGTTTTCAGGGATCTACTCTTCTCTTTTGTGAAAATCCCTTTCACAAATTTAAAGGGGTCTTTGTAGAAGTCGGTTCTGGCTTTTTCTTTCTTCTTCCGACGCATCCTTAGGCTTTCCGCTCAGTGGAGTTTTGAGAGCCTCTGTTTTAAATCCTCTTGAAGGAAGTCAATGCCTTCCCTTTCTTCTGCTGTCGCCTTTCTCCAGAACTTCCTTAGCTGTCGTCTTTCTTTTACAAGTAGATGGATTTCTTGAAGCCGACGAGATTTGGGGGCGGGAAGCATGTCTTTCTTTCTGACTTGTTCCTTCACTCTACATTTCTTCTGTCTGTAGCTGTTGATTAGGTCACCCATTTTCTCCAGCTTCTTTTCGGCTGATCCTTTGATTTTACTTAGGATAGGGCTTATGTCTATATTGATGGTTTCCCACTCCTTGCTGTTAGACTTTGGCCATTTCACCAACAGCTTACGTCCTTGCATGTTTTCCTTTTTGTGGTGTACTGGGTGTTGTCTTGGACTGGTGGTTCTGCCTGAAGCTTCCTCCTCATCCTGTGGGGTGCTGATGCTCTGCGGACTGTGGGTTTCTTCCTGCCGCTGAGTTTCATCTGACTGATTTAACCTGCTTCTTAACAGAAGCCGGTCAATGCGGGGGCCTGGGTTGGGGGTTTTCAGGCATTTCTTCCGTCCTTGGTGAACTTTAAGACTATGGGTTGATGTTACTTTAGCCCAAACACACACGCACGTCTAAAGAACATGTCCAACTGCTGGTTTCTGATGGTATTGGTATCGGCTAAACTCACTCGTTTATGATCGTAACAAATTAATCCCTGATCAGAACATCCCTAATATAGTCTATTTAAGGTATTTATTGAATACAAGTTGTGGCTAAATTGAAGCTCTAAGCCCTAAGCTTTTTTTAATGTGTTTTTGTGTTTTTCATCTTTTTATACTTTTTAATTTGAACTTGAATTTTGCACCTGGGGATAGGTTGATTGGCAACACTAAATTGGCCCTAGTGTGTGAATGTGAGTGTGAATGTTGTCTGTCTATCTGTGATGGCCCTGTGATGAGGTGGCGACTTGTCCAGGGTGTACCCCGCCTTCCGCTCGAATGCAGCTGAGATAGGCTCCAGCACCCACAGCGGCCCCGAAAGGGACAAGTGGTAGAAAATGGATGGATGGAATTTCTTTTGAAGCATACTTTGCAGTAAAACGAAATCATGGGAAATAATTTGTTCAACTGTATTTTTTTTTCAGTGCAAAATAGCAAATTGAACATAATTGAAACATAAATTTGCCTGACACATCACCGGGCAGGATTCAATCCCTGCACGGCTGTTTACCAACCCTGCACTAACGTATTATATTGTTATCATTGACAGAGCTGAAATAGGCTAGGAATAAGTCTCTGGTAACATTTATTATGAAGCGCCTTGTCATTCGTTAATTGACATTTTACATGCATTTGTTTACACAAAACGGCAAAATTGTGTTGACATTGCTGACATCGACACCGTTACTGATAATAGCGTGACCAATTTTTACTGCTGTGCTATTAACTGCAGGGACTCATGATTACATGAGGATGGATCGACAATCATTTCTATAAATTGCACCTCAAAATAAGCCATTCAATATGTTGCGTTTCAAGTAAAGGTTCACAGCAGGGAATACATTTTTCCAAGAGAAGGGCTGCATCACAAAGATAATTGTAACGTATAGAATGTGCATTAGATGCAATTGGAAAGTGCACATGCACTGATTTAGAGAAAATAAACAGCATTGCTTACTTTGATGTTTCTAGAGTCGAGTTGCATGTTGCAACTCGACTCTTTCCGAAAGCCTTTTTTTTTTACACTACTTAAATTCCCCGCTAACAAGTTTTGTTTCTTGCCTGAGGCACAAATCAATGGACGATAAGCTTGTCTACGATTTGATTTCATCACAACATAAAAAAATTCACAATCCTTTGTGTTAAACTCCCAGGATCTGTTGCATATTTCTAGTTTTGGGTCTGCCGGGTTCAAGTTTTCACAAGTGCACTGCATCAGATGTTACAGAATGACACCTGCTATGTTTTGGGGTACGCACAGGATTCCGTTTAGAGAACGACCTCAACACAAAAGTGTTTCACATTTTTTCGGACCGTTTCGTGTGCTGCCACTGTAATCGCCCTGAGAAGGGAGATGTTGAGTATACAGATTCGAGGACACAACTTCGTTCTGCTCATGTCTGTAATGACTGCCAGGAATAAATCGAATACCAAACATGTACAAGTACACAGTATTGCAACAAGTATTCATAAGAAGTACTCCAGTATTATTATTCGAATATACATTCAAATAACAATCGAATAGGTTTTCCTGTTCTTTGCACTAATAGACTTTAACTTAGTGTAACAATAATGGAAGATGTCCTTATAAGTAAATACAGAAGTTCACCCAATACAGTAGGCCTATACTGTGCTTTAGTAACAAAAGGCACTTATCCTTCCTTAATATTAAACAGACTACACTGAACTAATCCCAGAAACTGTAGTAAATACACATTTCAGCAGAAATATACACAGATTAATCATTAACTACGCATAGTACTTTTCTATATATTTAACACTATTGATGCAGTTAGCATCAACTTCCACATTGGCAGTGCAATTAGCTTTAGCATTAGCTTGATCAGGTATAAAACCTCGTCGACTGAAAAGACACATATCATAAAAATATACCCTTTCAAACATGTTTAAACACTAAAAACACACTCAGGGGTGATGTGATGTGTAACAACAGTCACATGTGATTTTTTTGAAGGTGCTTTTTAAGCTTTGCGGGAGTTTTTGAAGGGGGAGGAGCGAGCCGGAAGGAACACAATCCAGTTCTGAGACTCACCTCGCAAACACAAGCAGCCATCTCTCTTTGCACATTTTTTGTCAAGTGTGAGTACACTATCATATAGGTTTTGATGTACAATCAGTCCCTCCAGCATTTTGCACGCTTTTTTTTGGTGATTGTTGCAAACTAATATGACTAAATTTGCCACAGCTTTTTCAGAAAGTCGCAGCAAAAGTTACGGTTTTAGACTTATTTTATATCAGTAGCATTAAATTGACTCTAATGAATTTGTGATCAACTTTTTAAATGTTCTCTGCAATGTTAAATTCTAAAAGCACAGGATTTCAATAAAAATATGAAAACAGTGATGTTTTACCCGTTTTATACCAGACCTTAAAAGTACACACTAAATGGCAGTAAAACACATATTAAGAGCTCATTGTCATATTACTGTACTGTTTTCATTACTAGTATTAACCAATAATAGTAATAATCATAATTACAGAAATAAATACCACCAAAAGCTTCTTTATTGTCCGCTGTCTGCTCTACGGTCCACAAATTGCAGACATTCTCCGTGTTTAGTTTCAATCAATCAATCAAAGTTTACTTATATAGCCCTTAATCACAATTGCCTCAAAGGGCTGCACAAGCCTTATAACGACATCTTTGGATCAAATCCCACATCCGGGCAGGAAAAACTCAACCAAGTGGGAACAATTACAAACTTTTGAAGGGACCACAGATGTGGGGATACCCCCACCCGGGGTGACCGGTGCAATGGATGCAGAGTGGATACAGTTAATAATGTGAGGGACCAGCAGGGGATCCTCTTTTATGTAGACAAGTTGGGGCGCAAAGACGTCACTGACTGATGCATAAGGAGTGGTCCACCCCTGGTCCTTCCTTGGAACAGCTAGCGCATCCACCATATAAATTGAAGAAGAAGTGGGCAGAGCAGAAAAGGGAAGCGGCAGATCAACTGGTCTAAAAAGGGGTCTATTTAAAGGCTAGAGTTGACAAATGAGTTTTAAGATGGGACTTAAATGCTTCTACTGAGGGAGCATCTCTAACTGTTACCGGGAGGGCATTCCAGAGTACTGGAGCCCGAATAAAAAACGCTCTAAAGCCTGCAGACTTTTTTTGGGCTCAGGGAATCACTAATAAGCCAGAGTTCTTTGAAGGCAGATTTCTGGCCGGGACATATGGTACAATACAATCAGCAAGATAGGCTGGAGCTAAACCGTGTAGTATTTTATACGTAAGTAGTAAAACCTTAAAGTCGCATCTTAAGTGCACAGGAAGCCAGTGCAGGTGAGCCAGTATAGGCGTAATATGATCAAACTTTCTTGTTTTTGTCAAAAGTCTAGCAGCCGCATTTTGTACCAACTGTAATCTTTTAATGCTAGACATAGGGAGGCCCGAAAATAATATGTTACAGTAATCGAGACGAGACATAACGAATGCATGAATAATGATCTCAGCGTCAGTGGTGGACAAAATGGGACAAATTTTAGCGATATTACAGAGTGTGACTCAAACGAGAAAGTTGGGTCGAAAATAATGATGAAATTCTTTACCAAGTTGTTTTGTGTAATTGTTTTGTTGTCAAATGTTTCCATCTTACACGGTTACGTTCCAACACAATTACCCACGCACATTAAGAGCATTTGTGAACTATTGAGAGTGATTCATAGCATAATTTTTTTATCTGTTAATGAAAGTTGATTATCATCACATTTTAACAACTCTATCATGAAAATGCTGCCTCTTTTCTGGGTCAGGATTGCAAAGATAATCTGTTCTCAAGTGCCTTACCCTGGAGAAATATAGTGTTAATGAATGTATAAATACATGTAAACTAGACAGTGAGGACGCCGGTGTGTTGTTCACTGTTTATTTACTACATTACCCAGAAGACAGGTATCGGAAGTATGTCCGAGCTATGACGGATTCTGCCATTTGAGAGTTGCAATATTGTTACACGTTGCTGTTTCTGCTTCGTCTACACAAGAAACAAACGTAAGTTTCCAGTAGACAGTTGACATGCGCAGTTAAGCGCCGCTAATCGACATATTCGATTGGCCGAAATGAGTAGGGAAGCTACGGGGATTGAACGAAGTTGCGACGAAGTGCATAATTTGTGGAAGTGGTTGAATTTGCAGGAAATGGTGCAATCACGACATTGCAAATTCCTGGAGGAACTGCACAGTGGTTAAATTGTTTTTACATGTTTCCATTATTTCCTAAAGGGAAATTTGTTTTTTAATGTAAATAAATTGGAGCTCAACCAGTGCCCTGGAATTGGTGGTAATAAACCTGAGAATTTGATCATTTATCATGTTTTCAAAGGAATTACAAAGAGGTGAATAGCACAAAACTCTTCCATGTAACCACACCCAAGTATTTATATCTAATAATAACAATGGATTAGATTTTATATCGCGCTTTTCTATTATTAGATATTCAAAGCGCTCACAGAGAAGTGGGAACCCATCATTCATTTACACCTGGTGGTGGTAAGCTACATTTTTAGCCACAGCTGCCCTGGGTAGACTGACAGAAGCGAGACTGACGGAAGCGAGACTGCCAGTTTGCGCCTACGGCCCCTCCGACCACCACCTATCATTCATTCACCAGTGTGAGCGGCACCGGGGGCAAGGGTGAAGTGTCCTGCCCAAGGACACAACGGCAGCGATTTGGATGTCTAGAGGCGGGGAGCGAACCTGCAACCTTCAGGTTTCTGGCACGGCCGCTCTACCCACTACACCATACCGCATATCTCTGTAAAAGATGCTGACATTTCTCTATGCAAATATCATGCATTGTCCCAACAATTTCAAAAGGCTTTCAAGTGATGCAGACGCCAGAGAAAAAGCTGGTTTTTAGTTTTGATCAGAAAGACTCTCCTATGATTGATGTATGTGCTACTTCCCGATTGGCTCTTGTAATGTTTTAAGGATGGAGGCTGCAGTATCATAGACGGTGCAGTTGGACAAGCATGAATGGATGGATGACTCGGACGACAAGTGCACTGGCTACATGAGATGAAAGCCATACGTGATTACCAACTCAGAGCAAAAAATCGATTCAGTGCGAGCACAGCAAAGTGAATAGCTGAAATGAAAGCAACAAGGGCAAACATGAGAATCAGTGTGAAAGGTAAAGCCGAGGATGGCAATCCAGCAGGTAAAGCATTGTATTATTTTCGTGGAAAAGTGCACTTGTGCCAGAGTAATTGCCTTAAAAATGTTAACTAATCAGAGCTTCATGGTCTGTGGACCCTAAGCTGCAGCATCAATTATTTATAAAGCATATGTTTCAACATGACAAAGCATACAATATAAGATTTCATACACAGACTAAAATGGTTCCCCTCCATTTAATAAACGTTAATCATATTTAGTGTGTTAAGTGAACTGCAGACTGACCTGAATATTATTGCACTGAATGGTACTCATTGAAACAGCCTTTATAATTCACAAAGCCAGGCTAATGTTCGCAAAGGCCATCTTACCTACAAATCTTTTAATGGCAAAGAAGAAAGTCATTATCTCTCCTCCTCAAACTTATTAGTGCAAGACAAAACTCACTTGCCACAAGTAGACTGTTTTAAGTTTAAAAAAAACAAAAACACTAAAAGACAATGAGGGCTGACTAACTTTTTTCTGTGGTCATTCACCTGTTTGCATTATTAGATGAATAGCCAAACTTTATATTGAAGACATACATCAATCAGTGTAGTTGAGGTTCCTGGCTAGCCACAACATTAGGTACACCTGCACAATCCAATGAATTCAATACAAGAACAAACAATAATGCTCAGTTTTGAAAAACATGTGGATATCTCATATACAGTACTGCATAAGGAGCTGTTGTTGATAGCAGAGGTGGGACCAAGTCATTGCTTTGCAAGTCACAAGTAAGTCTCAAGTCTTTGCCCTCAAGTCTCGAGTCAAGTCCCGAGTCAAGACAGGGAAGTCCCGAGTCAAGTCCAAAGTCAAGACTGGAAAGTCTCAAGTCGAGTCCCAAGTCCTGCATTTTGAGTTTTGAGTCCTTTCAAGTCCTTTTAACCACAGACTAATATTTTTACACAGATTGTGTATGCTTTTAAAACGCTGTATTTATTTATTAAAACAAGTGCATTTGAAATTGCAAGAAAAAAAATTGTGCTGACATTGCAATTCATAATAGCACTATTAACAGTAATTGTAATAGTTTAAACAATTTTAAACATTTAACTCATTCCTTTACAGAATAAACACATTTGCAAAAACAAACATTAACATACTATTGGTTGTATTTTATGAACACAATATTACCACAGAGTTGAGAAGGAGCAAAGATCTTCAATATTTTTATGTGAAAATCACAAATAAATCTTCTGGGGGAGGATGACGCCCTACAGGGGTTTGGTTTACAAACTTTCAGCCCCACCTAAAACAAAATTCACCAGCCGCCACTGATTATGATGCATTCTCATTTTAGGCAAAATATAAGACAATACTTTCTTAACAGTATAATTGTAACCAGGAATAAGTCTTCAAGTAACAATATTCAAATACTAACATTGTTGGGTAAAACAGCATTTGGTTTTATTCTGAATGTAGTGAAACAAATTGGTGGTTTTAGCTGATATAAAGACTTTCAGGTGTTTATATATGTTTAAGTATTTGGCAGACGCTTTTATCCAAAGCGACATACATAAAAAATACATACATAACAATCACTGTAAACATGATCATTTAAGGGAAGAATGTAATACAAAATATCAATACAAAGTGTCAAGACAGAATAAACTCTCTGCTGCTGCAGCAACAGAGATACAGTCTATAGGTCCCTAAGATATATAGATATCTAATGTATTCATACATTGTTTATGTAGGATATACGCATGTATATATAACCTAATCATATTGTTTCTTCAATTTAAAAATAGCTTACCGTTTTTTCCCCCTTCTCTGGGATTATATTCCCAGTTTTGATCTCGGACGTCTGGTCACTTATAGCGTATAAGAATATTATATTACTGTTAAGCAAACTATGAATAATAAAACTTGCCAAAACATGTGTCCGTTATCATAGCTACACGTATGACAAAAAACCGCGTGAAAATCAGTGGTATTCAGTGAGGTAAAATGAATTAAATGCGCTGACAGTTCATTGCTCCTGACAAATGAATTGCACTGAGTGGAGCGGATCACCACTCCAAGATGGCGGCCCCGCGTCTCGTCTGCGCCAGTAGGCAGTAGCGCTCGATGCTGCGTACCCTTAAAACATGTCTATGGTTATAACGTTAGCAGTGAGTTTACAGCCTCACTGATTTAACTACACAGCAAATAAAAGTCATGTTACTTAGCCAATAAACATTATCTTACATTCAAAACTGACCCTTCTTTGGGCAACTTCAAATGTCGAACGAAGTTGGAAGTTGTTGCGTCTCCGTCTGTAATATTCGAACTGCGTGATTTGCATACGCAATTCGTTTTTTGTTGACCAAGTCGTAGTTTTTATACCCGAACGAAACCAACTTTGGCATAATTGTTTCTCTCTGCCGCATTGTTTGACAACTCTTGTTCTGTGGTTGTCCTGCAATTTGATTGGATGAATGCTGTGTGATGAATACAACGTATAACTAATTTGATTGGCTGTTGTACTGACAGCACACCAGCTGACAGGCAGCACACACGCTGATAGACAGACAGACACGTACAAAATGAAAGATACGGAGCGCTCCCAAATAACTTTTTAAGCTTTGGGTTTTGGGGAAAGTAGCAAGTCATGTCAAGTCAAAAGGCTCAAGTCCAAGTGAAGTCACAAGTCATTGATGTTAAAGTCTAAGTCGAGTTGCAAGTCTCTTTACATTTTGTCAAGTCGAGTCTAAAGTCATCAAATTCATGACTCGAGTCTGACTGGAGTCCAAGTCATGTGACTCGAGTCCACACCTCTGGTTGATAGAGTATATTCATTAATGCTATATTTGGAAACTCATGTGAGCAGTTTGAAAAAAAAAAAAAACATGGCCATTCTAAGGCCAAAATATGCAAACATTCAACCTGAAATAAGAATTTCCTACAAGAAGAACACACTTCTCTGTTTTGAAACAAATATTCAATGACAAAGAAGGTTCTGCATCAAACAATACATTGAAAATAAACAAAAATTACTAATGAGGTAATCTGTCACCGCTTCTTTTTAGGGTTGTACGGTATACCGATACTAGTATAGTATTGTGGTACTAATTAATCAAAAACGGTACTATACTCTGTTTGAAAAGTACCGGTTCACAATTTATTATAAAAAAAATTGTTTTTCTTTTTATTAATCAATCCAACAAAATAATACACAATAATACCATAATAATACAATTACAATTCCAAAACCAAACCCAGTCCAGCAACATTCAGAATAGCAATCAACAGAGCAATTGAGAGGACACACAAACATGACACAAAACAATCCAAAAGTCATCAAACAAAAATTTATAATATCAACAACAGTATCAGAATTAATAAGAATTCCAACATAGCAGTGATTAAAAATCCCTCATTGACATTATCATCACAGCCATTTGTAAAAAATAAAAACATTTGAAAAATGAACAATAGTGTCACAGTGGCTTACACTTGCATCATATCTCATAAGCTTGACAACACATTGTGTCTAATATTTTCAACAAAGATAAAATAAGTCACAATTTAAGTTCATTTAATAGTTAAATAAATAATAATGTTTGTGATAAACACATGCATGGTTTCATAATATTTGACAACAAAAAGTAAACTATAACCTAGCAGCCCAAGAGTTTACCAGCTCCATGTACGATTAAAATCAAGAGTAGTTGACTAATTCAGTGTTAATATGTGAATGGGTTCCGGGCCCCTCTGTAGTGGAAAAGTTGGTCCCCGAGGTCAAAAAGGTTAAGAACCCCTGATCTAGACCACAAGGAATGTGGTCTAGATCAAATATTTTATGTCTAGCATTAAAAGATTACATTTATAAACGGTTGATTTATATAGGCTAGTAAGGTAAAGTTTTGTACCTGACAAGTTTCGGCTATCTTGCTTCTGCAGCCTTCCTCAGAGGTGTCACATGATGTTAGTGTGACGTCATCTGTGACGTGTTATATGGATTGTTCCATCCCACCTGAAGTGGTGGGATGGCGGTGTCCCCTGGTGTGTTTGGTGTGTTGTCAGGTACAAAACTTTACCTTACTAGCCTATATAAATCAACCGTTTATAAATACACATTAGTAGGCTATATGAACCTCTTCAACATATTAAAAGATTACAATTGGTACAAAATGCGGCTTCTAGATTTTTGACAAGAACGAGAAAGTTTGATCATATTACGCCTATACTGGCTCACCTGCACTGGCTTCCTGTGCACTTAAGATGTGACTTTAAGGTTTTACTACTTACGTATAAAATACTTAACGGTCTGGCTCCATTCTATCTTGCTGATTGTATTGTACCATATGTCCCGGCAAGAAATCTGCGTTCAAAGAACTCCGGTTTATTAGTGATTCCCAGAGCCTAAAAAAAGTCTGCGGGCTTCAGAGCGTTTTCTATTCGGGCTCCAGTACTGTGGAATGCCCACACTTAGAGATTCTACCTCAGTAGAAGCATTTAAGTCCCATCTTAAAACTCATTTGTATACGCTAGCCTTTAAATAGACCCCCTCCCCTTTTAGACCAGTTGTTCTGCCGTCTCTATTCTGCTCTGCCCCCCTTTCCTGCGTGGAGAGGTTATTAGGTGACCACCAATGATGTGCTAGCTGTTCAAAGTCGGGACCCGGGGTGGACCACTCCACTGTGCATCAGTTGGGGACGTCTATGTGCCGCTGACTTGTCTCCACTCAAGATGATTTCCTGCTGGCCCCACTATGGATTGGACTCCATCCATCCATCCATCCATACACTTTCTACCGCTTATTCCCTTCGGGGTCGCGGGGGCCGCTGGAGCCTATCTCAACTGCATTCGGGCGGAAGGCAGGGTACACCCTGGACAAGTCGCCACCTAATCACAGGGCTATATCCACCCAACATCCATTGCACCGGTCGCCCAGGTGGTGGGGGGGTTGTGTCTTGTGCAGCCCTTTGAGACACATGTGACTAAGGGCTATGCAAATACACTTTGATTGATTGATTGATTGATTGAAGTGTTTTAAATGTAGATTAAAGTTGTATATGTGCCCTTTAAAGTTGATTTGAATTGGGCAGCACGGTGGTACAGGGGTTAGTGCATGTGCCTAACAATATGAAGGTCCTGAGTAGTCCTCAATTCAATCCCGGGCTCGGGATCTTTCTGTGTGGAGTTTGCATGTTCTCCCCGTGACTGCGTGGGTTCCCTCCGGGTACTCCGGCTTCCTCCCACCTCCAAAAACATGCACCTGGGGATAGGTTGATTGGCAACACTAAATTGGCCCAATGTGAGTGTGAGTGTGAATGTTGTCTGTCTATCTGTGTTGGCCCTGCGATGAGATGGCGACTTGTCCAGGGTGTACCCCGCCTTCCACCCGAATGCAGCTTAGATAGGCTCCAGCACCCCCCGCGACCCCAAAAAAGGGACAAGCGGTAGGGAATGGATGGATGGATGGATGAATTGTGCATGCTAGCAAGTAATTTACTGTGATTAATCACCTCAGAAGTGCGATTAATCTCTTTTTTTAATCATTTGACTGAATTAATGTTTATAATTGAATAAATTTACATATGCATAAAAACTTGTTTTCTTTTGTATATATATATATTTTTTTTTTTTTTTTTAATGAATTAAGTAACGTTTATGACACCATTTTTTCCAAAACACAATATAGAATGTGAGATATAACAGGATAATGCATACGTTTATTATTTGTTTTCAAAACGCTTACAAAAAAGTGGGACCCCAAAAATTTACTGTGGGACCCCATTTTTATGACTTGATGGGGTCAATTTGAAAATTCCTAGCGCCAACACTGAAGTTGTATAGGCGCCCTTTAAAGTTGATTTGAATTGTGCATGCTAGCAAGTAATTTACTGTGATTAATCACCTCAGAAGTGCGATTAATCGTTTTTGGGTTTTTTTATCATTTGACGGCACTATTTATCACCTTTTATTTTAGCTGCATACAAAAAGTAAGTTGAAGTGAAGTCCATAAAAAGAGGTCTCAGTGTGCCGACCAAAATTAAACTTTTCAATGAAATAAATAATTGAGCAGGAGAGCGTTGAAAGTGAATGTAGTGACCTCACTGTGCACTTTTTACACTTTTATACTGAAATAAATACACCTACAACTCCATCCATCCATCCATCCATTTTCTACCGCTTATTCCCTTCAGGGTCGCGGGGGGCGCTGGAGCCTATTTCAGCTACAATCAGGCGGAAGGGGGGGTACACCCTGGACAAGTCGCCACTTCATCGCAGGCTCAACACAGATAGACAGACAACATTCACACTCACATCCACACACTAGGGCCAATTTTAGTGTTGCCAATCAACCTATCCCCAGGTGCATGTCTTTGGAGGTGGGAGGAAGCCGGAGTACCCGGAGGGAACCCACGCAGTCACGGGGAGAACATGCAAACTCCACACAGAAAGATCCTGAGGCCGGGATTGAACTCACGACTACTCAGGACCTTCGTATTGTGAGGCAGACGCACTAACACCTACAACTTATTAAATAAAAATATAGAAAAAAATACCGGCAGCAGTAAAGTTTAGATCCATTAAGGAAAGAAGACAGTGAATTAATGTTTATAACTGAATAAATTTACATATGCATAAAAACTTGTTTTCTTTTGTATATATATATATATATATATATATATATATATATATATATATATATATATATATATATATATATATATATATATATATATATATATATATATATATTTATTTTATTTTATTTTATTTATTTATTTTTATGAATTAAGTAACATTTATAACAACATTTTTCCAAAACACAATATTGAATGTGAGATATAACAGGATAATGCATACATGTATCATTTGTTTTCAAAACGCTTACAAAAAAAGTGGTACCCCAAAAATTCACTGTGGGACCCCAATTTTATGACTTGATGGGGTCAATTTGAAAATTCCTATAGCACAAACACTGAAGTTGAATAGGCACCCTTTAAAATGAATTAGAATGGTGCATGCTAGCAAGTAATTTACTGTGATTAATCCCCTTCAGAAGTTCAGGAGTGGGATTAATCTGTGGGGGGTTTTTTATCATTTGACGGCACTATTTATCACCTTTTATTTTAGCTGCATACAAAAAGTAAGTTGAAGTGAAGTGCATAAAAAGAGGGCTGAGTGTGCCGACCAAAATTAAACTATTCAATGAAATAAGGAGAGCTTGGAAAGTGGATGTAGTGACCTCACTGTGCACTTTTTACACTTTTATACTGAAATAAATACACCTACAACTTCCATCCATCCATCCATTTACTACCACTTGTCCCTTTTTGAGTCGCAGCGGGTGCTGGAGCCTATCTCAGCTGCATAAAAATATAGAAAACAATACCGGCAGCGGTAAAGTTTAGTTCCATGAAGGAAAGAAGAAAGTGAATGAATGTTTATAACTGAATAAATGTACATATGCATAAAAACTTGTTTTCTTTTGTATATATATATTTAATTTTTTTATGAATTAAGTAATGTTTATGACAACCTTTTTCCAAAACACAATATTGAATGTGAGATATAACAGGATAATGCATACATGTATCATTTGTTTTCAAAACGCTTACAAAAAAAGTGGGACCCCACTTTTTTTAAAATGATACTGAAGTTGAATAGGCACCCTTTAAAATTGATTAGAATGGTGCATGCTAGCAAGTAATTTACTGTGATTAATCACCTTAGAAGTTCAAAAGTGCGATTAATCTGTTTTTTTTTTAATCATTTGACGGCACTATTTATTACCTTTTATTTTACCCTGAAGACACATAAGATCAAGATAGGCTGCCTGAGGAAACGCACAGGGCCAGTACCTTGTACGGCCCTGATGAGACGGAGAAGGACCCAGGCCCGGACATTCCCCACAGTGCCTGGAACCTCCAAGCACCACCGGCGCAACCCCGGGGCAGACCGTCGGAGGGGGGACGCAAGTCGAGGGACTGATCACCCTATGACCCCGGGAGAATCACTGATGATGTGTCCAGGTTGCACCGTAAGGTGTATTATGAAACCAGCTGCATACAAAAAGTAAGTTGAAGTGAAGTGCATAAAAAGAGGTCTGAGTGTGCCGACCAAAATTAAACTATTCAATGAAACAAATAATTGAGTAGGAGAGCTTGGAAAGTAGATGTAGTGACCTCACTTTTTACAGTTTTATACTGAAATAAATATACCTACAACTTATTAAATAAAAATATAGAAAAAAATACCGGCAGCGATAAAGTTTAGATCCATGAAGGAAAGAAGAAAGTGAATTAATGTTTATAACTGAATACATTTACATATGCATAAAAACGTGTTTTCTTTTGTGTGTATATATATATATATATATATATTTTTTTTTTTTTTTTTTTTTTTTTTTTTAAATTTTTATGAATTAAGTAACATTTATGACAATCTTTTTCAAAAACACAATATAGAATATAGAACGGTAGGAGGCCACGGGGAAGACCCAGGACACGTTGGGAAGACTATGTCTCCCGGCTGGCCTGGGAACGCCTCGGGATCCCCCGGGAGGAGCTGGACGAAGTGGCTGGGGAGAGGGAAGTCTGGGCTTCCCTGCTTAAGCTGCTGCCCCCGCGACCCAACCTCGGATAAGCGGAAGAAGATGGATGGATGGATGGACAATATAGAAAGTGAGATATAACAGGATAATGCATACGTTTATCATCTGTTTTCAAAACGCTTACAAAAAAAAGTGGGACCCCAAAAATTCACTGTGGGACCCCATTTTTATGACTTGATGGGTTCAATTTGAAAATTCCTAGCGCCAACACTGAAGTTGTATAGGCGCCCTTTAAAATTGATTAGAATGTTGCATGCTAGCAAGTAATTTACTGTGATTAATCACCTCAGAAGTTCAGAAGTGCGATTATTCTGGGGTTTTTTTTATCATTTGACGGCACTATTTATTACCTTTTAAATTAGCTGCATACAAAAAGCAAGTTGAAGTGAAGTGCGCCAACACTGAAATTGTATAGGCGCCCTTTAAAATTGCATGCTAGCAAGTAATTTTTTTTCATAGTCATTCACCGACGTCCCACTGGGGTGAGTTTTTCCTTGCCCGTATGTGGGCTCTGTACCGAGGATGTCGTTGTGGCTTGTACAGCCCTTTGAGACACTTGTGATTTAGGGCTATATAAATAAACATTGATTGATTGATTGATTGATAATTTACGGTGATTAATTACCTCAGAAGTGCGATTAATCTGTTGATTTAATCATTAGACAGTATGTAGCTGCATACAAAAAGTAAATTGAAGTGAAGTGCATAAAAAGAGGTCTGAGTGTGCCGAACAAAATTAAACTATTCAATGAAACAAATAATTGAGTAGGAGAGCTTGAAAAGTGGATGTAGTGACCTCACTTTTTACACTTTTATACTGAAATAAATACACCTACAACTTATTAAATAAAAATATAGAAACGGTAAAGTTTAGATCCATGAATGAAAGAAGAAAGTGAATGAATGTTTATAACTGAATACATTTACATATGCATAAAAAATGGTTTTCTTTTGTTTTTTTATGAATTAAGTAACGTTTATGACAACCTTTTTCCAAAACACAATATTGAATGTGAGATATAACAGGATAATGCATACATTTATCATTTGTTTTTAAAACGCTTACAAAAAAGTGGGACCCCAAAAATTCACTGTGGGACCCCATTTTTATGACTTGATGGGGTCCCTGGGACCCCATTTTGAAAATTCCTAGCGCCAACACTAAAGTTGTATAGGCGCCCTTTAAAATTGCATGCTAGCAAGTAATTTACTGTGATTAATCACCTCAGAAGTGCGATTAATCTGTTGTTTTAATCATTAGACAGCACTATGTATTACCTTTTATTTTAGCTGCATACAAAAAGCAAGTTGAAGTGAAGTGCATAAAAAGAGGTCTGAGTGTGCTGAAACTATTCAATGAAACAAATAATTGAGTAGGAGAGCTTGGAGACTGGATGTAGTGACCTCACTTTTTACACTTTTATACTGAAATAAATACACCTACAACTTACTAAATAAAAATATAGAAACGGTAAAGTTTAGATCCATGAATGAAAGAAGAAAGTGAATGAATGTTTATAACTGATACATTTACATACGCATAAAAACTGGTTTTCTTTTGTTTTTTTATGAATTAAGTAACGTTTATGACAACCTTTTTCCAAAACACAATATTGAATGTGAGATATAACGCTTACAAAAAAAGTGGGACCCCAGAAATTCACTGTGGGACCCCAATTTGAAAATTCCTAGCGCCAACACTGAAATTGTATAGGCGCCCTTTAAAGTTGCATGCTAGCAAATGGATTAACTCGCTGGAATAAAAAAGACAATATAACACCCGTACATAAATGTGGAAGCATGTGAAAAAGTGCAATATATTTATCTGTACACGGTAACTATTTATTTATTTATATATGCACCTTATTGCTTTTTTTTATCCTGCACTACCATGAGCTAATGTAACGAAATGTCATTCTTATCTGTACTGTAAAGTTCAAATTTGAATGACAATAAAAAGGAAGTCTAAGTCTAAGTCTAATTTACTAGAAGTGCGATTAATCTGTTGTTTTAATCATTAGACAGTATGTAGCTGCATTAAAAAGTAAGTTGAAGTGAAGTGCCTAAAAAGAGGTCCAAAATGAAACTATTCAATGAAACAAATCATTGAGTAGGAGAGCTTGGAAAGGATGTATGTTGCAACATCCTCGCTCTGCGTTACGGTGATGACGTCAGAAGCGGCTGCACGCGCGAGAGAGACACAACCTCGCTCGGCTCACGCGCATCTTTCCCAAACTTCAAAAGAGCCACGAGGCGGTCGCGCGCAGTTGACATTTTATCCACCTTCCAGGATGTCGAACGCCTCCTTTTTCAACTCCGGGACGGCGGACGAGGAGCTCGTCATCAATTCCACGTTCGGGACTCTCCTGTCCGTCGTGTACGTCATCGGCGTGTCCGGGAACGTGTACACGCTGGTGGTGATGCGTCACTCCATGCGCTTCGCCACGTCCATGTACGTCTCCATCGTCAACCTGGCGCTGGCGGACCTCCTCTACCTGTCCACCATCCCCTTCGTGGTGGCCACCTACTTCCTCAAGGACTGGCACTTCGGCGACGTGGGCTGCCGCGTCCTGCTCAGCCTGGACCTCCTGACCATGCACGCCAGCATCTTCACGCTCACCGTCATGTGCTCCGAGCGCTACCTGGCCGTCACCAAGCCGCTGGACACGGCGCGCCGCTCCAAGAGTTACCGCAAGGCTCTGGCGTGGGGCGTGTGGCTCCTCTCGCTGCTGCTCACCGTGCCCATGATGGTGATGGTGGCCCAGACCACCGCCACGTCCCCGGACGGAGGCGTGAAGAGGATGTGCGCTCCCGTCTGGGCGCCCGTGGCTTACAAAGTCTACGTGACGGTCCTGTTCGGCACCAGCATCATGGCGCCGGGGCTGGTCATCGGCTACTTGTACGTCAAGTTGGCGCGCACCTACTTGGAGTCGCAGCGCAACTCTGCCGTCAGCAAAGGCGGGAAGCGCTCGCCCAAGCAAAAAGTTCTCATCATGATCTTCACTATCGTGCTGGTGTTCTGGGCCTGCTTCCTGCCCTTCTGGATCTGGCAGCTGCTGCCTTTGTACCGCAGCAAGCCGCTGAGCTTGGCCTCGCAGACGCACACCTGCATCAACTACCTGGTGGCGAGTCTCACCTACAGCAACAGCTGCATTAACCCCTTCCTCTACACGCTCCTCACCAAGAACTACCGGGAGTATCTGAAGAACCGCCACCGGAGCTTCTACCGCTACACGTCGTCGTTCAAGCAGCGGCCGCCCAGCTTGTACTCCTGGGGGAAGTCGGCCTCCTCCAGCAACCAGTTCGAGTTCAACTCGGAGACGCTCGTCATGGGGACCCTCAAGTGACTTTCTGGGTAGGTGCGCCTAAATTGCATTTGTGGCACAGATTGTGCGTGAAGCCATTACGCACCAGTTGAGTTGAGTTCATTTGGAACATGCATGCATACAACATGACACATCACCATTTCCAGTTTCTCTATTCAACATGTTCGAAAAGGAGTAGGAATGAAGCAGAGCTACCCCTTTTCATTCCTTTCTCAATTGATTCACAACATACTCCAAAAGGAATAACAATAAAAATAAGTAAGTTATATTTCATATGGTGAGATGAGTAAGATTATCTAGAAAATGAATGGATGGATTAAATAAATTCAGAATGTTCATCATGGTTCTTCTTCTTAGTTTGAAGACTTTATACCATGAATTGATTAACGTGGACCCCGACTTAAACAAGTTGAAAAACTTATTCGGGTGTTACCATTTAGTGGTCAATTGTACGGAATATGTACTGTACTGTGCAATCTACTAATAAAAGTCTCAAACAATCAATCAATCCATCTACTCATTTTCTAGATAATGTTACTTATCTCACCATATGAAATATAACTTACTTCACTAATTATTACTTATTTATTTTTATTGTTATTACTTATGGAGTATATTGTGAATACATTTTGTTTGAGTTTATTTCGAACATGCATGAATACAACATGATACATCACAATTTCCAGTTTCTCTATTCAACATGTTCGAAAAGGAGTAGGAAGAAGCAGAGCTTATTTAATCCTACCCCTTTTCCTTTACATAGCAGTTGCTAAAACTTTTGTTCACTTCCTGTTCTCAATTGATTCACAATATACTCCAAAAGGAATAACAATAAAAATAAGTAAGTTATATTTCATATGGTGAGATGAGTAAGATTATCTAGAAAATGAATGGATGGATGAAATAAATTCAGAATGTTTATCATGGTTCTTCTTCTTTGTACTTTGTAAACACTTTAAGTTTGAAGACTTCATACCATGAATTGATTAACGTGGACCCCGACTTAAACAAGTTGAAAAACTTATTCGGGTGTTACCATTTAGTGGTCAATTGTACGGAATATGTACTGTACTGTGCAATCTACTAATAAAAGTCTCAAACAATCAATCAATCCATCTACTAATTTTCTAGATAATCTTACTTATCTCACCATATGAAATATAACTTACTTCACTAATTATTACTTATTTATTTTTATTGTTATTACTTATGGAGTATATTGTGAATACATTTTGTTTGAGTTTGAGTTTATTTGGAACATGCAAGCACATAAAACATGATACATCACAATTTCCAGTTTCACTATTCAACATGTTCGAAAAGGAGTAGGAAAAAGAAGAAGAGCTTATTTAATCCTACACCTTTTACTTCCTTTCTGAATTGATTCACAACATACTCCAAAAGGAATAACAATAAAAATAAGTAAGTTATATTTCATATGGTGAGATGAGTAAGATTATCTAGAAAATGAATGGATGGATTAAATAAATTCAGAATGTTCATCATGGTTCTTCTTCTTAGTTTGAAGACTTTATACCATGAATTGATTAACGTGGACCCCGACTTAAACAAGTTGAAAAACTTATTCGGGTGTTACCATTTAGTGGTCAATTGTACGGAATATGTACTGTACTGTGTAATCTACTAATAAAAGTCTCAAACAATCAATCAACCCATCTACTCATTTTCTAGATAATGTTACTTATCTCACCATATGAAATATAACTTACTTCACTAATTATTACTTATTTATTTTTATTTTTATTACTTATGGAGTATATTGTGAATACATTTTGTTTGAGTTTATTTGGAACATGCATGCATACAACATGACACATCACCATTTCCAGTTTCTCTATTCAACATGTTCGAAAAGGAGTAGGAATGAAGCAGAGCTACCCCTTTTCATTCCTTTCTCAATTGATTCACAACATACTCCAAAAGGAATAACAATAAAAATAAGTAAGTTATATTTCATATGGTGAGATGAGTAAGATTATCTAGAAAATGAATGGATGGATGAAATAAATTCAGAATGTTCATCATGGTTCTTCTTCTTAGTTTGAAGACTTTATACCATGAATTGATTAACGTGGACCCCGACTTAAAGAAGTTGAAAAACTTATTCGGGTGTTACCATTTAGTGGTCAATTGTACGGAATATGTACTGTACTGTGCAATCTACTAATAAAAGTCTCAAACAATCAATCAATCCATCTACTCATTTTCTAGATAATGTTACTTATCTCACCATATGAAATATAACTTACTTCACTAATTATTACTTTTTTATTTTTATTTTTATTACTTATGGAGTATATTGTGAATACATTTTGTTTGAGTTTATTTGGAACATGCATGCATACAACATGACACATCACCATTTCCAGTTTCTCTATTCAACATGTTCGAAAAGGAGTAGGAATGAAGCAGAGCTACCCCTTTTCATTCCTTTCTCAATTGATTCACAACATACTCCAAAAGGAATAACAATAAAAAATAAGTAAGTTATATTTCATATGGTGAGATGAGTAAGATTATCTAGAAAATGAATGGATGGATTAAATAAATTCAGAAGGTTCATCATGGTTCTTCTTCTTAGTTTGAAGACTTTATACCATGAATTGATTAACGTGGACCCCGACTTAAACAAGTTGAAAAACTTATTCGGGTGTTACCATTTAGTGGTCAATTGTACGGAATATGTACTGTACTGTGCAATCTACTAATAAAAGTCTCAAACAATCAATCAATCCATCTACTCATTTTCTAGATAATCTTACTTATCTCACCATATGAAATATAACTTACTTCACTAATTATTACTTATTTATTTTTATTGTTATTACTTATGGAGTATATTGTGAATACATTTTGTTTGAGTTTATTTCGAACATGCATGCATACAACATGATACATCACAATTTCCAGTTTCTCTGTTCAACATGTTCGAAAAGGAGTAGGAAGAAGCAGAGTTTATTTAATCCTACCCCTTTTCCTTTACATAGCAGTTGCTAAAACTTTTGTTCACTTCCTGTTCTCAATTGATTCACAATATACTCCAAAAGGAATAACAATAAAAATAAGTAAGTTATATTTCATATGGTGAGATGAGTAAGATTATCTAGAAAATGAATGGATGGATGAAATAAATTCAGAATGTTCATCATGGTTCTTCTTCTTAGTTTGAAGACTTTATGCCATGAATTGATTAACGTGGACCCCGACTTAAAGAAGTTGAAAAACTTATTCGGGTGTTACCATTTAGTGGTCAATTGTACGGAATATGTACTGTACTGTGCAATCTACTAATAAAAGTCTCAAACAATCAATCAATCCATCTACTCATTTTCTAGATAATGTTACTTATCTCACCATATGAAATATAACTTACTTCACTAATTATTACTTATTTATTTTTATTGTTATTACTTATGGAGTATATTGTGAATACATTTTGTTTGAGTTTATTTCGAACATGCATGCATACAACATGACACATCACCATTTCCAGTTTCTCTATTCAACATGTTCGAAAAGGAGTAGGAATGAAGCAGAGCTACCCCTTTTCATTCCTTTCTCAATTGATTCACAACCTACTCCAAAAGGAATAACAATAAAAATAAGTAAGTTATATTTCATATGGTGAGATGAGTAAGATTATCTAGAAAATGAATGGATGGATGAAATAAATTCAGAATGTTCATCATGGTTCTTCTTCTTAGTTTGAAGACTTTATACCATGAATTGATTAACGTGGACCCCGACTTAAAGAAGTTGAAAAACTTATTCGGGTGTTACCATTTAGTGGTCAATTGTACGGAATATGTACTGTACTGTGCAATCTACTAATAAAAGTCTCAAACAATCAATCAATCCATCTACTCATTTTCTAGATAATGTTACTTATCTCACCATATGAAATATAACTTACTTCACTAATTATTACTTATTTATTTTTATTGTTATTACTTATGGAGTATATTGTGAATACATTTTGTTTGAGTTTATTTCGAACATGCATGCATACAACATGATACATCACAATTTCCAGTTTCTCTATTCAACATGTTCGAAAAGGAGTAGGAAGAAGCAGAGCTTATTTAATCCTACCCCTTTTCCTTTACATAGCAGTTGCTAAAACTTTTGTTCACTTCCTGTTCTCAATTGATTCACAATATACTCCAAAAGGAATAACAATAAAAATAAGTAAGTTATATTTCATATGGTGAGATGAGTAAGATTATCTAGAAAATGAATGGATGGATGAAATAAATTCAGAATGTTTATCATGGTTCTTCTTCTTTGTACTTTGTAAACACTTTAAGTTTGAAGACTTCATACCATGAATTGATTAACGTGGACCCCGACTTAAACAAGTTGAAAAACTTATTCGGGTGTTACCATTTAGTGGTCAATTGTACGGAATATGTACTGTACTGTGCAATCTACTAATAAAAGTCTCAAACAATCAATCAATCCATCTACTCATTTTCTAGATAATCTTACTTATCTCACCATATGAAATATAACTTACTTCACTAATTATTACTTATTTATTTTTATTGTTATTACTTATGGAGTATATTGTGAATACATTTTGTTTGAGTTTGAGTTTATTTGGAACATGCGAGCACATAAAACATGATACATCACAATTTCCAGTTTCACTATTCAACATGTTCGAAAAGGAGTAGGAAAAAGAAGAAGAGCTTATTTAATCCTACACCTTTTACTTTCTTTCTCAATTGATTCACAACATACTCCAAAAGGAATAACAATAAAAATAAGTAAGTTATATTTCATATGGTGAGATGAGTAAGATTATCTAGAAAATGAATGGATGGATGAAATAAATTCAGAATGTTCATCATGGTTCTTCTTAGTTTGAAGACTTTATACCATGAATTGATTAACGTGGACCCCGACTTAAACAAGTTGAAAAACTTATTCTGGGTTTACCATTTAGTGGTCAATTTTACGGAATATGTACTGTACTGTGCAATCTTCTGGCAGATTGAAATAAAGTGTATTGTAATAGCTGCGGAGACATGAAGGCGGTAGACTTTCTTTGAACAAGTCAGCCTTTATGTTCACAAATCATCACGGGACTAAGCATCAGACCGCGCTCATATGCCCGAGCTGCTATGGCGGGCAGGAATGTTGGAGAGGAAGCAGAGACGGAGGATCCGCAAACTCTGGAGGACCAAGGCTTGCACTTTTTCAAAGGAAAAGACATACCGTGGATGCAAACAACATCTTAGCGTGTCATACACTGCCATGCAGAGACAAAGCAAAGCCTGCAGTCCTTGTGCGCTTTGTAAACCTGAGACACAAGACGGAACTACTGAGACAAGGAAGAAAGTTGAAGGGATCTGCGGTGTATATCAACGAGCATCTGACCAAGAAAATATCGGATAAAGCACGGGAAGCACGGATCCTGAGGAAAAACAACAAGATTGGAGCCACATGGACAAGAAACTGCAAGGTTTTCATACAACTAAATGGATCTTCGCCGGAGCAAGCAAAAGTGATACTGGTAAGAGAACTTGAAAACCTTGAACAGTTCAGATAATGTCGATTGTTCCATTTTTATTTGGACAGTTACAAATGCACTCTTGTCGAACTCATTTTTTGATCGTTCCATTTTTGATGAGGACAGCTACAGTGAGATTTTTGATAAGCTTATTTTTGGAATGCTCAGACTATATTTGTGGTTTTTTGTTTTTTTTTACCTTGGATCATAAGGATAGGCAGCACGGTGGAACAAGGGTTAGTGCATGTGCCTCACAATATGAAGGTCCTGAGTTCAATCCCGGGCTCGGGATCTTTCTGTGTGGAGTTTGCATGTTCTCCCTGTGACTGTGTGGGTTCCCTCCGGGTACTGTGGCTTCGTCCCACCTCCAAAGACATGCACCTGGGGATAGGTTGATTGGCAAAACTAAATTGGCCCTAGTGTGTGAATGTGAGTGTGAATGTTGTCTGTCTATCTGTGTGATGAGGTGGCGACTTGTCCAGGGTGTACCCCGCCTTCCACCCCCCGCAACCCCGAAAGGGACAAGCGATAGAAAATGGATGGATGGATGGATCATAAGGACAAATGCTCAACACCACGTATAAACAGTAACCTAATACCAAATACAAACTTTTTTCTCTTGGACTGCTTTGGGACGCTCATGATAGAGTAAAAGTCTTGTGTGTGTGTGTGTGTGTGTGTGTGTGTGTGTGTGTGTGTGTGTGTGTGTGTGTGTGTGTGTGTGTGTGTGTGTGTGTGTGTGTGTGTGTGTGTGTGTGTGTGTGTGTGTGTGTGTGTGTGCGTGCGTGCGTGCGTGCGTGCGTGCGTGCGTGCGTGCGTGTGTGTGTGTGTGTGTGTGTGTGTGTGTGCGTGCGTGCGTGTGTGTGTGTGTGTGTTTCAGTGCAAGTGTTTCAGTGGATGTGGAGGTGGATGAAAATGTGTTATCTGTACAAAGAAAAAACTAAAATATAATGTCAAATGAATTAAAAAATATCTTTAACAATGTTGGTGATAAGGAATTAGAATGTAGAAGTACTGATAATAATAATAGTAGTGAACTGTATAATAATTGTAATCACATCCAACTAAACCTGTATGACAATATCAATTACAACTGCAATTCAAATGAGTTTGGCAGTGACATCGATCCGGATTGTAATCTTGGCAATGATATTACCAGAAACTGTGAGTACTACACAGATGAACAGATGAATTAATGTTGATATTTACCTCAGAAGGCTGCAAATAGAAAAGAGGCATTCAATTTTTATTTAAATTGTATTTGATATGCCATTGATATTGTTTTATTATTATTATTATTATTTGAAACTCGATTTTGCATGTCACTATAAAGTTATATAAGCCTTGCTTGTTCAATATTCAATGCAAAACTTGTTTGGGTCCCTATTAAAAGGTTAATTTGTTCAACCTTGGCCTGCGACTTTGTTCAGTTTAAAATTTTGGCCCACTCTGTATTTGAGTTTGACACCCCTGTATTAGAACAACATAAAACTAGCATTCAGGGTACATGGAAAATGTTAAATGGTATCATTAAAAAAATATGACCAATAAGGAACATCCAAACTATTTCATAGAATATAATCAAACTATAAATAACCCTAAGGAAATAACGGATGCATTTAACACCTTCTTTGTGAATGTTGGACACAATATAGCAAATTCAATTGTACAACCAGAAAACTGTGTCAAATTTAATGAACAAACCATTCAAAACAACTTAGAACTGTTTTTCATTTCTCCTGTTCATGAAAGTGAAATCACAGAAATTGTATATTCTCTGAAAAACAAGAAGTCAACAGACTGCTGTCTGTGATTTAGACATTTCTCTGATCAAAGAAATTGTTGATTTTATAGCTGTTCCGTTCACTCATATATGTAATATTTCTTTTATAAAAGGTGTCTTTCCAATGAAAATGAAAACGGCAAAAGTTATTCCCATCTTCAAAAGTGGAGCTGAGCATCAGTTTACCAACTATAGGCCTATTTCTTTACTTTCACAATTTTCAAAAGTCTTTGAAAAATTATATGTATCAAGATTAGACAGTTTTATTGATAAGCATCACTTGCTAAGTGAACAATACGGTTTTCGATCAAACATGGCAGTGATGGTATTAGTTGAGGAGGTAACAACTGCAATTGATAAGAAGGAGTTGCTGTTGGCGTTTTTATTGGCCTGAGCAAGGCCTTTGACACCATCGATCACACAATACTTTTAAACAAAATGCAGAGGTATGGTGTCAGAGGTCTTGCTCGTGATTGGTTGAAAAGTTATCTTGGTGGCAGAGAACAGTATGTGCATATGAACAAAGTAGATTCAGATAAAAAGATTATAACACATGGAGTACCCCAAGGTTCTGGACTGGGACCAAAATTGTTTATATTGTATATTAACGATATCTGTAAAGTCTTTAAAAAACTTAACTGTATTCTCTTTGCTGATGATACAAGCCTGTACTGTTCTGGGCAAGACCTTGGCCAGCTCCTAGTGACCATAGAGTGTGAACTCCACATACTAAAGCAATAGTTTGATGCCAATTAACTATCAATCAACCTAATTAAAACAAATATATAATTGTTGGCAATAGGAAAAATAACATACAGTGTCACATAACAATTGATGATATGGAAATAGATAGGGTGTATTCAACAACATTTTTGGGAATCTATATAGATGACAAATTAAATTGGAAACTGCACATAAATATACTCAAGACAAAGATGGCAAAAATTATTGCTATGTTATAGGGCTGGGCGATATATTGATATACTCGATATATCGCGGGTTTGTCTCTGTGCGATATAGAAATTGACTATATCGTGATATTCGAGTATACGTTCTCACGCAGTTGCTTTTAGCTGCGGGGCATTAAACTGCATGCGTTTCTCACTCTTTCCTGTCTCTCCTTCTTTTTGATTGATTGATTGAGACTTTTATTAGTAGGTTGCACAGTGAAGTACATATTCCGTACAATTGACCACTAAATGGTAACACCCGAATAAGTTTTTCAACTTGTTTAAGTCGGGGTCCACTTAAATTGATTCATGATACAGATATATACTATCATATATACTATCATCATAATACAGTCATCACACAAGATAATCACATTGAATTATTTACATTATTTACAATCAGGGGTGTGGAGGGGGGGGTGGTAGGATATGGACATCAAGTAGTGGACATAGAGAGAGAGAGAGAGAGAGAGAGAGAGAGAGAGAGAGAGAGAGAGAGAGAGAGAGAGAGAGAGAGAGAGAGAGAGAGAGAGAGAGATCAGAAGGCATAAAAAAAAGTATCTGCATTTGATTGTTTACATTTGATTATTAGCAATCCGGGGAGGGTGTTAGTTAAGGGTTGTAGCTGCCTGGAGGTGAACTTTTATTGCGGTTTTGAAGGAGGATAGAGATGCCCTTTCTTTTATACCTGTTGGGAGCGCATTCCACATTGATGTGGCATAGAAAGAGAATGAGTTAAGACCTTTGTTAGTTCGGAATCTGGGTTTAACGTGGTTAGTGGAGCTCCCCCTGGTGTTGTGGCTATGGCGGTCATTTACGTTAAGGAAGTAGTTTGACATGTACTTCGGTATCAGGGAGGTGTAGTGGATTTTATAGACTAGGCTCAGTGCAAGTTGTTTAACTCTGTCCTCCACCTTGAGCCAGCCCACTTTAGAGAAGTGGGTAGGAGTGAGGTGGGATCTGGGGTGGAGGTCTAGAAGTAACCTGACTAGCTTGTTCTGAGATGTTTGGAGTTTAGATTTGAGGGTTTTGGAGGTGCTAGGGTACCAGGAGGTGCATGCGTAATCGAAAAAGGGTTGAACGAGAGTTCCCGCCAGAATCCTCAAGGTGCTTTTGTTGACCAGAGAGGAGATTCTGTAGAGAAATCTCGTTCGTTGGTTAACCTTTTTGATTACCTTGGTTGCCATTTTATCACAGGAAAGGTTAGCCTCTAGAATGGAACCTAGGTAGGTGACCTAATCTTTCCTGGTGATAACAATGTCACCCACTTTTATGGTGAAGTCATTGACTTTCTTAAGGTTGATGTGGGACCCAAACAGGATGGATTCTGTTTTACCCAAGTGTATGGATAGCTTGTTGTCAGCGAGCCAGGTGCAAGTTCTGCAGAGCTCAGCACTGAGGATTTTCTCCACCTGTGACTCACAGAGACTTTAAAACAAGCGCACCTTCTTACATACGTCACATACTGTCACGTGAGCAACGTCACACGCTCCCGCGGAGCGAGAGGTAGCGACATGGTAACGTTAGCTGTGATGCTAACAGCTAACGGTGTGGTTTGAGTGGTAATACGAGAGAAAGAAGGTGCGAATCTGGTAACAAATGGAGGAATAATTAATTCTCAAGAAAAACAGCATGGGGTCCATCGTCTGACGGTGGTTTGGCTTCAAGCGGGAATATGTCTTTACATCATGTCAACATCTCCGTTCGGTGCCACACCAACTAAATGCCGAAGCAACTATTTCCACATCAACACCGTAGGACATATACTATTTTATATGCAGCTAATTTTTATGTGACACTTATTGAAATATCTTGTGTGTCATCATGCACAAAAGTGCACTTATAGCTTGTTTTAAAATGTCTCTGACAATCTTGCACTTTCTGTTTTGGAATGACATGAATGTTTGTGCCACTGTTTAATAAATACAGTTTTGCTAAATTGACTTAGTTGTGTTTTCCCTCTCTACATGAAAATTTAAAATGAGCATATATTAATGCAATATGAACAAGAATGTTTTAATGTAGACACATAGAATCATCATACTGCTGTGATTATATGTATCAAGTGTTCATTCAAGGCTAAGGCAAAATATCAAGATAATATCGTGTATCGCGATATGGCCTAAAAATATCGAGATATTAAAAAAAGGCCATATCGCCCAGCCCTACTATGTTACATAAAATTAAAAGCTCTGTAAATCAAAAGGCTCCTAACATGTTATATAATTTTTTCGTACTCCCATATCTTAATTATTGTGCTGAAATCTGAGGTAACAATTACAAATCAAACATCAACTCTATGTTCTTACTTCAAAGGAACGCCATTAGAATTGTAAATTGTGTGGATTATTACGACCATACCAATGCTCTGTTTATTAAATTAAAAACATTAAAACTGCACAATCTTGTTGACCTCAACACTGCTATTGTGACGTATAAAGCTCATACCCGCATGCTGCCTCGGCGCCTACAGGAGAGGTTCAAACCCAGGAGAGTCCCTATGACCTCAGAGGTTCATCTGTCTTTCAGAAAGCAAACATAAGAAGGAGCTTAAAAAGTAGATGTGTTTCTGTCAGGGGGGTTCATCTGTGGAACAGCTTGGATGATTCCTTAAAAGTTCCAGTTCCATTCACACAATTTAAAAAACACTTTAAGACCAATGTCTTAGAAAAATATTCTCTCTTGAATCTACACAGTAGTTAATACTATAGTACTATGATAAATGTTAATTACAAAACTAAATGTAGGATATAAATAATAATGGAAGTATAATTGTTTGTATATAGTACTATTATTGGTACAAAGTTTAACTAACACGTGTACAGGGTTATTTCACATGTCTTTACTGTGTATATAATTGAAAAGTGTTTATGTTGTGTAAAGGAAATGTCATTATTTAGGAAGCTCATCTTGTATTTGAGATTGTTTATAGGGTTAGGCGAAGTTAGTGTTCAACTTCAGCCTAAACCCTTTCGGTCTGTAACATTGTCAATTATGAATGTACAACTGTTTGTTTATGTAAAACTGTTTGTTTACTTTGTTGACCACTGACCGAAGAAATAATAAACTAACTAAATAAACTAAATTGGCAGAAGCGCGACACACATACATGATGGGCTCCTCGAACACCTGTTCTTTCTTGTCTTCTTCGCTACCACTGAGACAAGGTCTAATACTGCAGGCATGCCTGCCACTGCCCTCTGGAGCCCACTTCAGGTAATTACAGTTTACTACACAATATTACCATCGTTACAGTATATTCTCTAACCTATTCTGATTGATAGTGCGCAATAACAGAACGTTTAACAGACTGAATATTCAATTTTAATAATAAATAGAGAAGGTTATAACATTGTCATGCAGATATATGACTACCATTAATTTGTACAACATGTATGTACAGAATACCAAAAGCATTTTTCAGGTCGAAATATCACAGATTACATTACCAAACATCCTTGAAAATCAAAGCTGAACACATTTTGTGTTATTAATGTGTGAAAATGGTATCTAAACATGATGTTGCTCCTCTTCTTAAAGCAAGTGCTTCTACAGCAGGAATACAATTGATGTATTCCTACAAAATACAAAATCTGGCAAGACGCCAATGCACTGCAGGTATTTTTTTTTTTCTTTAAAAGCGTGTTCATGCCTTTTTGGGTTGAGCTGTTTAAAAAAAACATAATGTTTAAGAAACATTTCAATAAAGCAAACTAATTGTCCAGTGATAGTTTTAAAACTTAAAATGATTTGTCTAGGGTACACTTATTAATGATGAAAAATTATGTTTATCTACAATATCGCGATTAATTTTGAGTTTAACTATGAACAAACTGTGATTAATAATTATTTTAATAATTTGACAGCCCAAACATATATATATATATATATATATATATATATATATTATATATATATATATATATATATATATATATATATATTATATATATATATATATATATATTATATATATATATATATATATATATATATATATATATATATATATATATATATATATATATATATATATATATATACATATATATATATACATATATATATATATATATATATATATATATATATATATATATATATATACATATATATATATATATATATATATATATATATATATATATATATATATATATATATATATATATATATATATATATAGATATATATAGATATATATATATAATGTCGCTGTCAAATTTGTGGGCTACAATGTGTCATCAAATTCATATCGTTTATGTTGTACATCGGCTATATCGGGCAACCCTAGTGCACAGCTATTAAGGTACCACAGTATGCTATTTCTAAGGGGACTCAGCACCCCGTTGTGTTGTGTAGGCGCATCTGCCCAAGGTGTATATGGAAGCTAGAACCCCAACTGCTAAGGTGGCTTTGCAGTGTCTGTCAATGACGCCCTCACCTCATATCCAAAATAACTCCCACGGCTCATCAGCATCAGCACACCAACACCTCCTTTCCATTTTTAGCCACATCAAGTGTGGCACATAGTAAGGTGAACTCTATGAATATTTATTATGCGGGTGTATTTTATCTGCTTTACAGAGCAAGTCAATGATAGCTAAATGTTATTTAAGCACTTCCCATCTTCCTCATCTTATTGTTTTGAAAGATCTAAGTTAACTTTTCTATAATGGATTTAATCGGTTATATAGTGGGGACACATTTTGCTGTATTTTTTTAATTTTGTAAAAGGCTAAACAAATGTTATGTATACCAAAAGACAATTTGTTTTTATTGTTGTGATATCATTAAACTGTATGAACATTTCAGCTTTTTTCCGTTACATTATCCCTTTTGCTCTATTTCCCCCTTTTTGCGAGTTTCTTTTGATTTATTTTATTTCTAAAATTTACCGACAGCCCCGGGCCACATTTTGGACATAGTGGTAGTATTTAGAATAATGTTCAGCTTTATTTTTTGGATGTATATAAACTTGAAAATGAATCTAATGGCCTAAATAATCAAATCAATCAGAGGCTATGTTTGATGTTGTATGTACTGTTGTATATACACTACCGTTCAAAAGTTTGGGGTCACATTGAAATGTCCTTATTTTTGAAGGAAAAGCACTGTACTTTTCAATGAAGATAACTTTAAACTAGTCTTAACTTTAAAGAAATACACTCTATACATTGCTAATGTGGTAAATGACTATTCTAGCTGCAAATGTCTGGTTTTTGGTGCAATATCTACATAGGTTTATAGAGGCCCATTTCCAGCAACTATCACTCCAGTGTTCTAACGATACAATGTGTTTGCTCATTGGCTCAGAAGGCTAATTGATGATTAGAAAAACCTTGTGCAATCATGTTCACACATTTGAAAACAGTTTAGCTCGTTACAGAAGCTACAAAACTGACCTTCCTTTGAGCAGATTGGGTTTCTGGAGCATCACATTTGTGGGGTCAATTAAACGCTCAAAATGGCCAGAAAAAGAGAACTTTCATCTGAAACTCTACAGTCTATACTTGTTCTTAGAAATGAAGGCTATTCCACAAAATTGTTTGGGTGACCCCTAACTTTTGAACGGTAGTGTATGTCATATATGTCATACCCCACATTTACAGCAGCACCAATTATATACCAAATATGCTCTAGCAGTTCATCTTCAATATAACAATGCATGAAAATTACATTTAGTATTAGTCTTATGTATATTCAGGCCTGATCTTTACCCCAGTACCCTAGCCCTTTAAAGGCCTACTGAAACCCACTACTACCGACCACGCAGTCTGATAGTTTATACATCAATGATGAAATCTTAACATTGCAACACATGCCAATACGGCCGGGTTTGATTAGTAAAGTGCAATTTAAAATTTCCCGCGAAATATCCTGCTGAAAACGTCTCGGTATGATGACGTTTGCGCGTGACGTCACGGATTGTAGCGGACATTTTGGGACACCATTGTGGCCAGCTATTAAGTCGTCTGTTTTCATCACAAAATTCCACAGTATTCTGGACATCTGTGTTGGTGAATCTTTTGCAATTTGTTTAATGAACAATGGAGATAGCAAAGAAGAAAGCTGTAGGTGGGAAGCGGTGTATTAGCGGCCGGCTGCAGCAACACAAACACGTAGCGGCTACGTCGTAGCCGGTGTTTCATTGTTTACATTCCAGAACGATCACAGTCAAGCTCTACCTTTGGCCTGTGGAGAACTGGGACAACATAGACTCTTATCAGGAGGACTTTGAGTTGGATACGCATGTTTGTGGAGATGGGACAACAGAGACTCTTACCAGGACGACTTTGAGTTGGATACTCGCTACTGTGAGTATGCAGCTGCGGCTTCCAAACAATTGATCGCTTGCCCGTACGTGCGTGCCGCTATGTGCATGTCACGTATGTACTTTGGGGAAATATATGTGCTGTATGAACTTTGGGGAGGTGAACGGTACTTTGGGCTGTGGGATTGAGTGTGTTGTGCGGGTGTTTGATTTGTATTGGTGGATTATATGGACGGGAGGGGGGAGGTGTTTGTTATGTGGGATTAATTTGTGGCATATTAAATATAAGCCTGGTTGTGTTGTGGCTAATAGACTATATATAAGTCTTGTGTTTATTTACTGTTTTAGTCATTCCCAGCTGAATATCAGGTCCCACCCGCCTCTCACAGCATCTTCCCTATCTGAATCGCTTCCACTGCCCTCTAGTCCTTCACTCTCACTTTCCTCATCCACGAATCTTTCATCCTCGCTCAAATTAATGGGGAAATCGTCGCTTTCTCGGTCCGAATCGCTCTCGCTGCTTGTGGCCATGATTGTAAACAATGTGCAGACGTGAGGAGCTCCACAACCTGTGACGTCACGCTACTTCCGGTGCAGGCAAGGCTTTTTTATCAGCGACCAAAAGTTGCGAACTTTATCGTCGATGTTCTCTACTAAATCCTTTCAGCAAAAATATGGCAATATCGCGAAATGATCAAGTATGACACATAGAATGGATCTGCTATCCCCGTTTAAATAAGAAAATCTAATTTCAGTAGGTCTTTAACAGTTACTATATGGATGATAATGCATTTCCTGCATATTGTTCAAAATAAAAAAAAAACTGACATAATTAGTTCAAAGGGTTAAATGGTGAAAATTAAAAGCATGATATGCTTTGTTTTTATTAAGAACTGAAGTTGACATGAAGTTTTGGCCACTGTAACATTACGCACAGTTTGAACAGTAACACTGTGTTAGAATATAGGAAAATACAACACTACTTCAGGGCTGCAACTAACGAGTATTTTGATAGTCGACAAATCAACAACTATCTTAACAACTTGTTAGGTTTTAAAAAGCGTACACATATTTTTTGCTTCTAATTTTCCATCGACTTTTAAATGCAACTTAAGTTATTTTAGGCATGTACGTATTAACAACAAAGATGACTAATTCATTCATAAATATTTATTTATACTGTAACTGTGCTGCTCATTCAACTGTTACAAAATTTTTAAAAATTACTATTAAAATGCAGTGGTGTGCTGTCAGAGCCAGCAAGGCCTTCTCTACTGGCCTAACATAACCAGAAATCATGATCATAATTAAAGATAAAAGTATTTTTTTATTTACTTTCCCTAAATATCTAAAAGTATTCATATTCTCTTCATGTCATATTATGCACGTTCCAGCGCTGTTGTTTTTAGGTTATAGAGTTTTATCCAATCAGAATTCAGCTAGCTTATGTTGCAATGCTGTACCAAATCTGCCAGAAGCCGTCAGATTCAGCAATGCAGGCGTCCGTGCACTGTAAGTGAACGGGGACATACAGTTCATGTCTCCCTCCAAATCCTGCGGGACTCCGTGTCTGAATACCAGCGAGCCGTAAAAGCATCGAAAACCAAGTATATTTCCACCTTGATCTCCAGTAACAGTCATAAACCCCAAGTTCTTTTTAAAGTTTTAAATTCTCTCATCAACCCCCGTGATGTGTCACCTGTTGTCCCCTCACCTGTCCTCTGTGAAAGTTTCTTAAACTTCTTCATTGACAAAATCTCTGCACTCAGACCATCTGACACCTCCGCTCCTCCTCTCCCTCCCCCTCCCCCGCTTCCCCAGCTTGCTGTTTTCGAGCAGTTTGAGCCTATTTCCCTCTCCTCCCTCTCGGACGCAGTCAAACACCTGCGGCCCACATATTGCCCATCAGATAGCCTTCCCTCTCGCCTTCTCAAAGAAGTCCTTGATTCAGTTGGCCCTACTATTTTATGGTTGATTAACACCTGCCTCTCCTCCGGATATGTCCCGGCTGCTTTTAAGCATGCTGTGGTGCAGCCTTTAATTAAAAAGAAAAATCTTGACACGTCTGTTCTTTCTAACTTTAGGCCTATCTCTCAGTTACCCTTTCTGTCCAAAATCCTTGAGAGAGTAGTGTATGTCCAGTTACAATCTTTTCTAGCTGCAAATAACATCCACGAGAAATTCCAATCTGGTTTCAAAACATCTCACAGCACTGAAACGGCACTCCTGAGGGTGCAAAACGATCTGCTTCTGGCCGCTGACTCTGGTAGTCCTGTGATCCTGATGCTTCTGGACCTCACAGCTGCCTTTGACACAGTGGATCACAGGATTCTACTGTCACGACTGAAGCAGTACGTGGGCATCTCAGGTGTAGCCCTAAGCTGGTTTCAGTCCTACCTAACTGACCGGAGTTTCTCTGTGCAGCTAGGAGACTTTCTCTCCTCGGTGGCCCCCCTTACCTGTGGTGTTCCTCAGGGGTCAATCCTGGGTCCCATACTCTTCCTACTGTACATTCTACCTTTAGGTGAAATCCTGGTCAAGCACAATGTCCCATTCCACTGTTATGCCGATGATGTTCAGATCTATTTACCTCTTAAGGCCACAGGACAGGTCGCACTTCAACCATTGCTTGACTGTCTGACTGACATTAAAGCATGGATGAGTGCTAACTTCCTCAACCTTAATGAGAGCAAGACCGAGATAATCATCTTCGGCGATACATCTCCAGTCTCGTCTGTCAGTGCTCTTGGTCCTCTGGGTGTAAACATCCGGTCCTCCGTGAGAAATCTCGGTGTGATCTTTGATAGTGCCTTCAAATTCACCAAACAGGTCAGCTCAGTGGTTAGTACCAGCTTTTACCATCTCAGAACCCTAGCAAAGACCAAGGCCTATCTCTCCCAGAGCGACCTGGAGACTGCTATCCACGCCTTCATCACACACCGGCTAGACAACAATAACTCACTGTACGCTGGCATTGATCAGGCATCACTCCGCCGTTTGCAGCTTGTGCAAAACGCGGCTGCCCGTCTCCTCACCAGTACCAAAAAACGCGAGCACATCACCCCAGTGCTGGCCTCACTCCACTGGCTCCCTGTCCGTCACCGCATTGATTTTAAATTACTTTTAATTGTTTTTAAATCCCTAAATGGTCTGGCCCCACAATACTTGACCGAGCTGCTGCATCACCATACCTCGTCTAGAGCCTTGAGGTCAGCTGACCAAATGCTTTTGGCGGTCCCCAGATCCAGGCTAAAGACCAGAGGGGACAGAGCCTTTTCCGTTGCCGCCCCTAAGCTCTGGAACAGCCTTCCCCTCCACATTAGGTCAGCCCGGAGCCTGGGGGTCTTCAAAACCCTCCTTAAGACCTACCTCTTCTCGCTGGCCTTTGACCCGAGCTGAGTCCGCCCACTAGGCCACCATTTCTAGTCCCCCCCCCCCTCCCACCCCTTCGCTTTAGTTGTATTTTTCAATTTGTAGCACTTTTATTATTATTATTATTATTTTTTTTTTTTATTCTGCAAATTTTTTTAAACTTTTTATTCGACCCCTTTTACCGTATTGCATTTACATTATCTTGTTTAGCACACTCATTGTTTATGTTCTTTGTTTGTTTGTTTTTTTTTGTTTTGCTTAGTTGTTTTTTTTTGTTGTTGTTGTTTTTTTTTTGTTTGTTTTTTTGTTTGCTCCATGCTTTTTTTAACCTGTAAAGCACTTTGGTGCAATCTAAAAAGTTGTTGAAAATGTGTTATATAAATAAAGTTGACTTGACTTGACTTGACTTGATAGACAATTGCAATAGCCAATCAGATCATGCGTTGTTGTCAGTAAGGCCTTCTAGCTGGCCTAAGGCAGATATATAGTGATGTTATGAGCTAGGTAACATAAGAATTCCATCACCCAGCATGCCACAGTAGTGAAGAGCATGCGCAGTATCCCCGTTTGGGTTGTTGAATGTAGACATACCGGCAGCGGGATGTGTTTGATGAGCACGCTGTGGAGTAAACTTTAAGAAGTCAGCCAACACGCCTCGTCTGCATCTTTTATGATTAGACAAGACAACACATTAATTTGCAAGGCCATTTTCAAGAAGGATATTTAAAGAGAAAGTACATCTTGTGAGACCATGTCGACCAACCCCCGAAGCTAGCGCAGCTGTCCCGGGGATGTGAGTTCAGGTATTTTATTTCTTAATTTTTTCACGTTTAGAATGTTTTTTGCAATTTTTATTTTCACAGTACCACATAACATATATTTTAATTGCTGATACAGGTTTATTGATTTTTAAATGCGCCGGAAATAACCCGTTTTGTACAATGTCCAGTAGTGTACTATACAGAAATGTGTTTCTGTATAGTATTTCTCCAGCAATGGTCATGTGGTGACATAAATTATGGTATTTTCAGAGGTAATCGTTGAAGTCAAACATCACTGAAAGCCTTGGTGGGAAACGCACGGCCCGCCACTATTAAAATGTTGTCCATTTAAAAGAAAGGAAAAGCAAAGTGCTGAAAACCATAACCTTGCTCATGTATTTAAAAAAAAAAAAAAAAACAGTTGAAATAGCAGCAATTAAAACAAACAACAAAATACAAAATCTAACTTCTTCAAAAAGAAAAACATTTTGTGATGTTTAAAAAGCTGCACACTGATATATTGACTATTGATTAACTCCTGGTAGTTTTAGCACTCTAATAGACTCAATGTGTAGAATTGATCATTGATTAATTCTTAACATGTTAGCTATCTCTTAGATTGTATTTTTTATCTTATGATATCTCTATAGTAGGAAATGTTCTCATGTTTAAAAAAAATTTCAATGGTGATGTTTTTGCGAGTGTCGGCGCAGACCCGCTTCTTTAAGTTAAAGTTAAAGTACCAATGATTGTCACACACTCTAGGTGTGGTGAAATGTGTGCTCTGCATTTGACCCATCTCCTTGTTCACCCCCTGGGAGGTGAGGGGAGCAGTGGGCAGCAGCGGTGGCCGCGCCCGGGAATCATTTTGGTGATTTAACCCCCAATTCCAACCCTTGATGCTGAGTGCCGAGCAGGGAGGTAACGGGTCCATTTTTATAGTCTTTGGTATGACGCGGCCGGGGTTTGAAATCACGACCTACCGATCTCAGGGCGGACACTCTAACCACTAGGCCACTGAGTAGGTTGAGTAGGTTCTTCCCGGAAAAACACGAGTGTGACAAATATAATTGTCGGCGACAAATTTTATTGTCGACTAATCCTCACACCCCTACTGTACTTCAATCAAGTGATTATTTGTCGTACCACTAGATGAAGCCTGCGTACCACTAATAGTTAAGCGTACCAGTTTGAGACTCACTGCTCTCAGGGGGTTTGCAACCGTAGACTGCAATTAAAACTGCACTTAATTATCTATTTAGAAAGAATAGTTATGTTTTTCATCTATTTCACATACATATGCTACCCTTTCATCGTGTCTTATTAATGTGTGTAAATGACTATTTAGCTAAAAAGTCATGTTTCTCTTCTCTAAATATAGACATTTCAAAATAAGACATTTTGTAACTGTAATTATAACACCATACCGTGAAATTCTGATCATTTTGCCAAGAGTAATATACTGCCCGAATGTCATGCCTATAGACAACAATCATTTTCTTTCAGTGCCTTTTATTCTGGTTTCATGTTGATGTGTCAGCATCCAGAAAGATTGAAGCAGACCCTCTAGGAAGGAACACATGTTCTTTTGGAAAAAATCAACTAATGATTGCTGCACAAACGTGTCTCATGTTTTATGTAGGACTCGCACGTCTTTAATGAGAGAAGCTCTTTCACTTTAATCTGCTTTATTAATGTTATCGCCTCACACGTCCATTTGTTCTTAGGATCACAATTCTTGGTGGACATATATATTTTAAAAAAGACATTTACATAAGTATTCACAGCCTTTGCTCAATACTTTGTTGATGTATCTTTGGAAGCAATTGCAGCCTCAAGTCTTTTTGAATACGATGCCACAAGCTTGGCACACCTATCTTTGGGCAGTTTGGCCCATACCTCTTTGCAGCACCTCTCAAGCTCCAACAGATTAGATGAGAAGTGTTGGTTTTCATCCAGGATGTCTCGCATTCATCTTAGTCTAATCAGGCCTGTGTGGTATAGTGACCAGACGGAAGCAATTTCTGAGTAAAAAGTTTGCCAAAATGCACCTGAAAGATTCTCAGACCATGAGAAACAAAATTATCTGGTCTGATGAGACAAAGATTGAACTCTTTGACGTGAATACCAGACATCATGTTTGGGGGAAACCAGGCACCACTCATAAGCAGGACAATACCATCCTTACAGTGAAGCATGGTGGTGGCAGCATCATGCTGTGGGGATGGTTTTCAGCCACAGGATCTGGGAGACTAGTCTTGTCATCCATCCTAATGGAGCTTGAGAGGTGCTGCAAAGAGGGATGGGTGAAACTGCCCAAAGATAGGTGTGCCAAGCTTGTTGGCATCGTACAAACCCCGTTTCCATATAAGTGGGGAAATTGTGTTAGATGTAAATATAAACGGAATACAATGATTTGCAAATCATTTTAAACCCATATTCAGTTGAATATGCTACAAAAACAACATATTTGATGTTCAAACTGATAAACTTTTTTTTTTTGCAAATAATCATTAACTTTAGAATTTGATGCCAGCAACACTTGACAAAGAAGTTGGGAAAGGTGGCAATAAATACTGATAAAGTTAAGGAATGCTCATCAAACACTTATTTGGAACATCCCAAAGGTGAGCAGGCAAATTGGGAACAGGTGGGTGCCATGATTGGGTATAAAAGTAGATTCCATGAAATGCTCAGTCATTCACAAACAAGGATGGAGCGAGGGTCACCACTTTGTCAACAAATGCGTTAGCAAATTGTTGAACAGTTTAAGAAAAAACTTTCTCAACCAGCTATTGCAAGGAATTTAGTGATTTCACCATCTACAGTCCGTAATATCATCAAAGGGTTCAGAGAATCTGGAGAAATCACTGCACGTAAGCAGCTAAGCCTGTGACCTTTGATCCCTAAGGCTGTACTGCATCAACAAGCGACATCAGTGTGTAAAGGATATCACCACATGGGCTCAGGAACACTTCAGAAACCTACTGTCAGTAACTACAGTTGGTCGCTACATTTGTAAGTGCAAGTTAAAACTCTCCTATGCAAGGCGAAAAGCGTTTATCAACAACACCCAGAAACGCCGTCGGCTTCGCTGGGCCTAAGCTCATCTAAGATGGACTGATACAAAGTGGAAAAGCGTTCTGTGGTCTGACGAGTCCACATTTCAAATTGTTTTTGGAAACTGTGGACGTCGTGTTCTGCGGACCAAAGAGGAAAAGAACCATCCGGATTGTTTTAGGCGCAAAGTTGAAAAGCCAGCATCTGTGATGGTATGGGGGTGTATTAGTGCCCAAGACATGGGTAACTTACACATCTGTGAAGGCGCCATTAATGCTGAAAGGTACATACAGGTTCTGGAGCAACATATGTTGCCATCCAAGCAACGTTACCATGGACGCCCCTGCTTATTTCAGCAAGACAATGCCAAGCCACGTGTTACATCAACGTGGCTTCATAGTAAAAGAGTGTGGGTACTAGACTGGCCTGCCTGTAGTCCAGACCTGTCTCCCATTGAAAATGTGTGGCGCATTATGAAGCCTAAAATGCCACAACGGAGACCCCCGGACTGTTGAACAACTTAAGCTGTACATCAAGCAAGAATGGGAAAGAATTCCACCTGAGAAGCTTAAAAATGTGTCTCCTCAGTTCCCAAACGTTTACTGAGTGTTGTTAAAAGGAAAGGCCATGTAACACAGTGGTGAACATGCCCTTTCCCAACTACTTTGGCGCGTGTTGCAGCCATGAAATTCTAAGTTAATTATTATTTGCAAAAAAAAAAAAAAGTTTATGAGTTTGAACATCAAATATCTTGTCTTTGTAGTGCACTCAATTGAATATGGGTTGAAAAGGATTTGCAAATCATTGTATTCCGTTTATATTTACATCTAACACAATTTCCCAACTCATATGGAAACGGGGTTTGTATTCAAAAAGTCTTGAGGCTGTAATTGCTGCCAAAGGTGCATCAACAAGATATTCAGCAAAGGCTTTGAATACTTATTTACATGTGATATTTAGTTTTTCATTTTTATTAACAATGCAACGATTTGAAAAAAAACGTACAATTTTTTAAGACAAAAAGGAATTTCTATTTTGGAATAAGGCTGCAACCTAACAAGCTGGGAATACTTTCCGGAAGAACTGTAGATACTATATTCGTCTTCAAGAGAATTTCCCATTTCCAGCAACTTCACAAGGGTTTTTGCGAGTGACGTCAAAAAAGAAGCGCATTTACAGAGCGGGAAAGACGACACATTGTGAACATTGTCATTTGTACACCACAAACATGCTGGTAACCAAAAGGATTTTTTTTTTTTAAGTTTTCTTCAAAGACCCCCAACCCCCATCCAACTTGTTTATGAATACGGCGTGGCGAAGTTGGGAGAGTGGCCGTGCCGGCAATCTGAGGGTGACTGGTTCAATCCCCACCTTCTACCATCCTAGTCACGTTCGTTGTGTCCTTGAGCAAAACACTTCACTCTTGCTCCTGATGGGTCCTGGTTGGTATGTGGAAACAGTGTCAAAGCGCTTTGAGTTCCTGAAACAAGGTAGAAAAAACACTATTCAAGTATAACCCTTTTTTTTTTTACCATGAATAGGCTGCTACATGAATTCCATCTTAAAAAGCCAATACCCCCGAAACACAGGTACACTTTAACATTTAAAGTGTGTACCAATGTCAAGTGCCTCACACTCATGAATACATTCATTGCAGACGGTCCCTTTGTGCTTGGTGTACATTGACAAGGGATCGGGGGTGTAGGGGTCAGCATATGCCTCCCAATATTCCTCTCTTGTTATATGGAATTGTTAACTTACCTCTTAATCATTGATGCATTCGTTTATAAGAAATCTGAACATTTCCTACAGGAAATTTTACTCACAAGCACAATCACAACAGTATAACAAATAAAGAGAATATCACTGCTACATTGCTCTTGATCAGAGATGCCTAGAGTGGGGCTCGCGGGCTAAATTTGGCCCGTAGTGTCATTTCATACTGACCTCTTCACGGCTGCACAATCCATGATGGTATTCCTGCAAGGCTACACTGTAAAAAAAAACATTTTACTGTAAAAAGCTGGCAGCTTCGTCACCAGAAATGTACCGTAAAATCATCAGTGGTACCATTTTCCCATTATCATTGATGCACTATAAAAACAAGGAACATAGATTTTACGGTAAAAAAAAAAAAAAAAAAAAAAAAAAAGCAGCTCAGTCGCCAGCATTTTGCAGTAACAATAACAGTGGTACTCTTTTTCAATTCATACTAATGCACTTTGAAAAAAATGGCCAAAGATTTTACTTACTTTATTCAAAAACTGGCAGCTCAGTCAGCAGAACTTTAACATAACAACAACAATGGTACCGTTTTTCAATTTACAGTAATTTTGTGTAAAACCCACCATATATTTTATGGTAAAATACGGTGACTGGGATGCCAGCTTTTTAAATCGTAAAATATATATATTGTTTTTTTTGTTTTTTTGCAGGCTAACTAGCAGTGTTGGGCGATACACCGGTACTATACTTAATACCGGTATATTTTAGAAAGCTGTATGTATTTGAGACAATACCGCAATACCGGTATGTTTTGCCTTTGTTAGTGCCGTAGCTTGCCCCTTTGTTAGTGCCGTTTGATCTTCTCTGCGCCTGACTTATGAAGCAAAGGGCATTCCTATTTGGCCCCTTGCGTGTTTACGGGGGCTTCTTTAAATACGCGCATCAATTTTTTTTTTTTAAATATGGCGGTGCGGTGTCGACTTCTCGACTCTTGAGTTATGCAATGCTTTGTACAGCGACTGCATTTGGCTATTAGTGATTGAACATAGCTTTATTTACACATACCTATATCTCTTCTTGTAGCGACTTCATCACAAATCTCATCTGTTTATGTTGTTCACTTCTATAAACCTAACGTTATTGAACAAAATGAACGACACTGCTTTGACATTGTAACGGCAAACAAATTATTTTATAAGAATAAAGAACATATTACGTTACTACTTACAACAAAAATAATTAGAGTACTCAACACTGGTTATCTAGCTGTAAAACACTGAGGCAACCTTAAGCAATTTGCAAGTTTTATTTTTATTTTTATTAAAAGATACTGGTATATACCTTATATTTGGACTAAAAATAGCAGCGATATCAGTTTTGGTCCATATCGCCCAGCCCTACTAACTAATTACGTTTGAATTTGAGACCATTGCTCTACAGTAAAGTTGTGACTTTTTGACGTTCGCCCACATCCTACAATGAAAACTTAAACCTAAACCATGGTGGTCAGCAACCCATGGCTCTCGAGCCGCATGCAGCTCTTTAGTGCCGCTCTAGTGGCTCCCTGGAGCATTTTAAAAAAAGGTTTGAAAATGGAAAAAGATGGGGGAAATTTTTTTGACACATCCATCCATCCATCCATCCATTTTCTACCGCTTGTCCCTTTCGGGGTAGCGGGGGGTTGCTGGAGCCTAACCTTCCTAATTGTTAGAAAGCCCACTGTTTAATATGTTTGTGTGTATGCTTCACTGATTTGGTGAACATCGTTTTGTCCTACTAATTTCGGCGGTCCTTGAATTCACCGTAGTGTGGACTGTGACACAACAGTTTGTTTACATGTAAAATCTTCCACTCCTTCTTTGTCTCATTTTGTCCACCAAACGTTTCATGCTGTGCGTGAATGCACAAAGGTGCACTTTGTTGATGTTATTGACTTGTTGGAGTGCTAATCAGGTATATTTGGTCAGCGCATGACTGTGAGCTAATCAATGCTAACATGCTATTTAGGCTAGCTGTATGTACATATTACATCATTATGCCTCATTTGTAGGTATATTTTAACTCATTTAATATCCTTTACTTTAACCTCTTTGTATATAATTTGCATGTCTCATGACACATTATCTGTATGTAATTTTGGCTGCATTTCAGATAGTTGTTTGTGCGCCATGTTGTTCCAGACCACAGCAAACATTACCTCGCTTGCCAAAGATTGCAATAAATCTATTAAAAGAAGACAACCTGCCGTTTCCATTAACTTGGACACACACATCTATACCTTTGGACATTAAAATCCAGTCATTTCCAGGAGTTATCTCACCTTCTGAGTAGCCTCTGATTTACTAATGGTTTCTAATGTTGTAAAAATGTCATGTGTTGTCTTCATTATAAGACTCATATACGGCTTTTCATTTTTTGCGGCTCCAGACAGATTTTCTTTTTATATTTTTGGTCCAATATGGCTCTTTCAACATTTTGGGTTGCCGACCCTTCACCTAAACGCTTGTATGATGTTACTGGTTAGAGAACACACCTGGAAACGGTGAAAATCTGCAGAAAATTACCTTTTTGAATGTTTTGGGGTTAAAAATGTACATAAAAGTTGCATCTTAACTGAATTGGGCACACAACTTATTCTCATATATGGCGGTATGAGGCTAAATTCCTCACTGGTGGTGCTGATGCTTGGTAAAAATCGCTGTTAAGCCCGGACACATTTTCACTTTGGCCCTTTGAGGCAAAACGTTCAGGCACCCCTGATATAGACTAATTGAAAATGCACATTATAGTTTACTTGATTCGATCTATTTCTCATAATGACTCAATGTATTCCACCATGATACTTAGAATATGTTCAGCAATCAATAATAACTGACAACCGCAGAACTTTAGCAGACAATGCAGAGAATCACCATCAGGGTCATGGGAGTTATAATGATCTTTTCTGTGGAAGCAACATTTCTCCTTGAATGAGTACAGTAATAGTGAACAGAAAAAGAAAAGGTTGGGATAGAATGTCCACGCAAACAAAAGGTGAACTGTTACAACTGAAGATAAGCACAAATACATACTGTAAATATTTCATGTATTGATTTGAATAATGACAAATAAACACTGAGTTTACCCATTGACCACATCTAGTGTTAAACATGAATCAAAATCAATAGGGGTCTAACCTTCCTTCCCACAGGAAAATATCTCCTAAAATGAGACCGGTAGAAAGGAAATCTCCTGTGAAAATTTTTATTTTTTAAATTGTTTTTAATTGAACTCTCGTGCATGAGTTTTGATATTCTAAGTCAGGATTGTTTACCCCTCCAAATATTTTTTTACTCAAAATAAGCATGAAAAATATTTTTAAAAAAATGTTTTCAAGGAGTTTGTGAAATGTCCACTGGGGTGGACACCATGCAATACAGCAGAAGTCTTCAATGTTTACCAGGCTGAGGACCCCCCAAACTGATGGAGAAATGGAGCTTAAATATCCTGTATAAAATTGTGACTGTTTAAAAATAGTGCTGTCAAATTAGTACATTTTAATCATAATTAGTCACAGATTGCATAATTGAAATGAACTTAAAAAAGACACCAATATTTGGGGACAGTTTTATAGTCAGAATGTCAAACTAAGGCTTGACGATTACGGCAACAAGCAAAAAAAAATCATGATTAATTACACGATTATTCATTATATGTATTTTTTGTACCACCAAAAGTCAATAACAAATTAGTAAGAAATAAACCACAACAAGTAAAACATAACAATAGCAATATAAAAAGACAAAAACATTTCAGTTTTCCGTTTTAATTCTGTTTTATTGTTTACCTCTTACACTTATTTTACCACTACACAGTGTGTGATTTTTGTGTAAATTTAAATCAAATAAAATGTTAATTAAATGAAAACGACCTCACATTTATTTTTGGAATACATTTTTAGACAATTTTGAACAGTATTGTAGGTCAAAGCATAGTAGTGCTTTAAGTCATGCTTGTGCAAGGTACTTTTTTGAAACCTTTATTTCATACTTGCCAACCCTCTCGATTTTATCGGGAGACTCCCGGTATTCAGCGCCTCTCCCAATAACCTCCCGGCAGAAATTTTCTCCCGACAAACTCCCGGTATTCAGCCGGAGCTGGAGGCCACGCCCCCTCCAGCTCAATGCGGACCTGAGTGGGGACAGCCTGTTCTCACGTCCGCTTTCCTACAATATAAACAGCTTGCCTGCCCAATGATGTCATAACATCTACGGCTTTTAGAGAGTAGAGTGCACAACTGCGCACACAACAAGGAGACGAAGCAGAAGAACGAGGATGTTACAGACATGGCGACGCCGTCGACGAGCAAGATGAAGAAATACGCTTGCAAGTTCCAAAACGAATGGAAACAAGAATTTCAGTTCATCCAGGACAGTTCGAAGGGGAAGGGGTATGTAATTATGTTGCCTGTACATTTTGTACAACAGACTTCTCCATTGAACACGGTGGCCGAAATGATATACTCATTCATGAACGGAGAAGTTAAACAGGACAATACTGCCATCTACTGGATAGCCTCCGGAACACTGACATTCAAGTATATATTTTATTTATATGTATATATATATATATATATATATATATATATATATATATATATATATATATATACATAGCTAGAATTCACTGAAAGTCAAGTATTTCATACATATATACACTACCGTTCAAAAGTTTGGGGTCACCCAAACAATTTTGTGGAATAGCCTTCATTTCTAAGAACAAGATAAGACTGTCGAGTTTCAGATGGAAGTTCTCTTTTTCTGGCCATTTTGAGCGTTTAATTGACCCCACAAATGTGATGCTCCAGAAACTCAATCTACTCAAAGGAAGGTCAGTTTTGTAGCTTCTGTAACAAGCTAAACTGTTTTCAGATGTGTGAACATGATTGCACAAGGGTTTTCTAATCATCAATTAGCCTTCTGAGCCAATGAGCAAACACATTGTACCATTAGAACACTGGAGTGATAGTTGCTGGAAATGGGCTTCTATACACCTATGTAGATATTGCACCAAAAACCAGACATTTGCAGCTAGAATAGTCATTTGCCACATTAGCAATGTATAGAGTGTATTTCTTTAAAGTTAAGACTAGTTTAAAGTTATCTTCATTGAAAAGTACAGTGCTTTTCCTTCAAAAATAAGGACATTTCAATGTGACCCCAAACTTTTGAACGGTAGTGTATTGATCATGAAATACTTGAGTTGGTGAATTCTAGCTGTAAATATACTACTCCCCTATTAACCACGTCCCCATCCCCCCACCTCCCGGTATCGGAGGTCTCAAGGTTGGCAAGTATGCTTTATTTTGTTAGCACTGTCAGACCGGAAGCGGAGCACCATGCTATTATTGTGAAGGGGGGAAGTGAGCTGTGCTGTTGTTCTCAACTTGACAAGTAAAGAAGCAACTCACTTGAGGCTGTTTTTAAAAAAAAAAAAGGAGAGCACCTCTCAAGTTGCGAGTGCTGTTTAATGTAATGTAACATTGATGATGTCGTTCACAACAACACAAGCAGATGAGATGATTCTTGTTAGCTTTAGCTTCATATTTAGTCTGTTTCAAATGGGTGTCTCGACATTGTTTTTTGATTGATTGAGACTTTTATTAGTAGATTGCACAGTACAGTACATATTCAGTACAATTGACCACTAAATGGTAACACCCGAATAAGTTTCAACTTGTTTAAGTCGGGGTCCACGTTAATGAATTCATGGTAACATGGTAATTCATGTTCAGTTGAGCACGGGGCTAAGGGAGTGTTTTGTGGATAAATGTGGCTGGAGAGAGGGAAGTCTGAGCTTCTCTGCTTAGGCTGCTGCCCCCGCGACCCAACTTCAGATAAGCGGAAGAAGATGGATGGATAATCTGCGTATGTACATGAATAATGCGATACGTTTTTTGTGATTAATCACCTGAGTTAACTTATTATTGACAGCCCTAGTTCAAAATTAAACTGGTCCTAAAGATACATTGATATTGTGGAATAATAAGATATACAAATATTACACTATAGCGCCGCTATTACCTAACTGGCAACTAGCGCACCCTATGTGTTACCTGGCAGCTTGCGCTGCTGATTGCTAGGTGGCAACTAGACTGCTAATTGCTAGCAATCTTAAATGATAAAATGAATACAATAATTCAAATATGTATTTGTGTTTTTCTTTTAAACCTCCAAGGTGTAATTAGTAAGGTGGCCATGCCATGGCCATTGATAAACTACACTACAGAGTGTTAGATCAATGCTGATGTGTATGTAAAGAGGAACTGCACTTTTTGAGGGAATTCTGCCTATCATTCATAATCCTTTGAGACAAGCACACATGTTTTTCTCTTTTTTATGCATTCTAAAATGTAAATAAACTGCTAGTAAGAGGTGGCTAACAATGCAGGTAATGGGGATTTGATTTATTCCACCTATAAAGCCCTATTGAAAAACCTCCAACAATGAAAAACTATAAGTACAGTATGTAATGTAGTAACAGGCACATTCATAATAGCATGTCATATTTGCATATGTTGGCTATTTTAAGTATTACCTAAATATTTTGGCTGTGCTTTGATTTTACAGACGCATTGCAATTTTCGATATTTACTTCAACAACAACTACTACTAATCATGTCGGACTTCTTGAAAGCGACTACTTCGGGGCAAATGATGATTCAGCACCTTATATTTTTGAGCCTGAATACAAGAAGGATGAGCTACATGTTTTAGAAGCTGAGTGATAAGCAGATCATGCTAAAGTGAAACACTAAGCATCATGTAGCATTATTGCTAAGTGCTAACAAAGAAATACAAACATAATGAAACAATCACTTACTGTACAATTTTTGCTCACTGGGATGCCGACTGATGGGATGTTTATATCTTTCAGCACAAGACTTGTGTTCCCCGTTTAGATGATGAATTCATCATAATCCTCACGCCTCAGGGAAAAAGGGTGGGCACAAACGAGCATCTTGTCGCGTCTTCCTACTGATGTCTTCAGGTATAAATTGAATGTCAAAGTTGACCAACTTCTTGGGTTATGGACACAACCTTTTACTATATAAGTGAGAGGCATGATTTATAATCTAGCACACACTCTCACCAACTCAGAGGCGATGCAGCAGCTCAGCATGTCAATAGCTGCATCAGCTAGTGATCAAAGCACTGCTAAAAGTAGTTCCTCAGTGTTACCTCTTATGTTAATACTTTATTATTATGAGGTCACGACATGGATTTTAGATGTCTTTATGGGCAGAACAGCCCATAAAGCTTCATTGTTAGCCAATTTATTTATAGTTAGCTATTTGTAATTTTAAATTATCATAAATTCTTGACTGTAAGCCACTACTTTTTTCCTACCTTAGAACCGTGCAGCTTATAAAACGGAGCTGCTAATTTACGGATGTTTTTCCCCCTGATGGCAATAATAAAAATACCTATGAAAAAAAACAAGCAAAAACGCTGACAGGGTGTTTTATTGTTTGTGCTATGGCACCATCTTTTGGACTAATTCGCGCACTGCAGGTGCTGCGTTGTTCTTCCAGTAGTGCTTTTTTTCCTATATATATGTGTATATATATATACACATACATATGTATATGTATATATATATATATATATATATATATATATATATATATATATATATATATATATATATATATATATAAATATATATATATATATATATACATACATTATATATATATATATATATATATATATATATATATATATATATATATATATATATATATATATATATATATATATATGTATATATATATATATATATATATATATATATATATATATATATATATATATATATATATATATATATATATATATATATATATATATATATATATATATATATATATATTTATAAAACAACGAGTCAGTCTTTTAAACGTCTCTTTAAAAGGAATGGTTCCTGAAGATCCGGCTCTGTTCAAAGAGCCATACTTATGCTCTCTAAAAGCAACTATAGATGTATAATATAACCAAAGTTTTTTGCAAAATAGGTGTGTCCAAACTTTTTCCACCAAGGGCCACATACCGAAAAGTTAAAGCATTCAGGGTCCATTTTGTTATTATTCTATGAATGCTAAATCAGGCATACAGTATATATTTAAAGACAACACTTTGTATCAACTTTGTATTGTAGCTGACAAAGTTCATTAATACGAGTTATGTGTTAGTATCAACATGTCAGCTTTTTCTCATGTTTTATCTTTTTGAAGTTTTTTGTTACATTTTTATAGAATTTTTTTACAAAACACAACTGCGGGCCGCAAATGGCCCTGTGGCCACAGTTTTGTAACAACTGATAAAACATTGTTTTTTTTCCCCTATAGTTTTTGCAAACTGTAGGGAAAAATGTGGAGGAGTGGGGGTTGGGCGAGAGACATGGAAAAACTTCATTACATAATGGTGACTGCTTTAAAATTAATACACAAAGATTTTATTGCAGCAAAAGTAAAAGTAGAAATACCACTAACAGTCATTTAATCAAAAAACAAAAACAAAACTGGCTTGGGCTAAAACAAAAAATAATTGTATTACACTAAAAATAACTCTTATGTCATGAAATAAAAATATTAACGCACTACTTAACATATAATAAAACATCAAAGAAACTTGCTTTTTTTTGCATAAACATGTAAATGTACTCATTGCTGAAACAGTTAACGACCAGCTATATATTTCAAAGAGACGCCTGGGACAGGGTGCATATGAATTTATGAGTCTCATGAATACTTCAAGAGAGAGAATGATATCATTCTAAATAAGCAGAAACGCGTAACACACATTAAGGGTCGTGACAAGGACAAGTAAGTCCGGTCATTTTCCAGCTGTCACTAACTGTACAATATGTACAGTATATTCTGCATACTGTAAGAAGATACTGAGCACTCCTGAAAAAAGATAGGTCTGTTTTTTAACTAAACTTTAGAAAGTTTATAGAACATTTTACATCAGTTAGTAACCCTTGCAACGTGTTATTTACTTATTAGATCAGGGGTAGGGAACCTATGGCTCTAGAGCCAGATGTGGCTCTTTTGATGACTGCATCTGGCTCTCGGATAAATCTTAGCTGACATTAGTTAACACGGTAAGTAATTAATAATTCCGCTGGTAATCACTGTGTTAAAAATAACGTTCAAAATATAAAACATTCTCATGCATTTTAATCCATCCATCCATTTTCTACCACACCTGTTCAAGAAGTCGTATTAATGGTAAGAAGTATTATATTTATTTTTGATTAGCTTCAGAATAACAATGTTAGTAAAAAGAATGAGACTTATTGTACCCTAAAATTGTTGGTCTTACTTAAAAATGCACGCATTTAGTTGTATTCAGTGTTAAAAAATATTATATGGCTCTCACGGAAATACATTTTAAAATATTTGGCTTTCATGGCTCTCTCAGCCAAGAAGGTTCCCGACACCTGTATTAGATTATACAGTGTAAAGTATAGTGGTCACTGTTCTAGATTCCCCACATGTAAACACACCTCTTCTCTTCACTAAATATTAAAACCACACAATCAATGAACACAACCCAGCCGTTAATTTAGTTGATCAATAGCCTGATGAAGTCCACCTTGAATAATCAAGGTCGAATTGTTGAAAGGTGTGCAGAAGCTTCCAACACCTGAAATGAGCTTGATCTGAAAAATACTGTACACATATTGGCTTAAAAATACAAAGATCTCCGTTAAGAAAAAGGAACTGCTGTACGGAACAGAATATGAGACCTTTTGTCGAAAAATAGAGATGGCGACTTGTCCAGGGTGTACCCCGCCTTCCGCCGGAGTGCAGCTGGGATAGGCTCCAGCGACCCCCGCAACCCCGAGAAGGACAAGCGGTAGAAAATGAATGCATGGATTATTCCATCAGCTTAAGCAGGGAAGCACAGACTTCCCTCTCCCCAGCCACTTCGTCCAGCTCCTCCCGGGGGATCCCGAGGCGTTCCCAGGCCAGCCGGGAGACATAGTCTTCCCAACGTGTCCTGGGTCTTCCTCGTGGCCTCCTACCGGTCGGACGTGTCCTAAACACCTCCCTAGGGAGGCGTTCGGGTGGCATCCTGACCAGATGCCCGAACCACCTCATCTGGCTCCTCTCGATGTGGAGGAGCAGCGGCTTTACTTTGAGCTCCCGGATGGCAGAGCTTCTCACCCTATCTCTAAGGGAGAGCCCCGCCACCCGGCGGAGGAAACTCATTTCGGCCGCTTGTACCTGTGATCTTGTCCTTTCGGTCATAACCCAAAGCTCATGACCATAGGTGAGGATGGGAACGTAGATCGACCGGTAAATTGAGAGCTCTGCCTTCCGGCTCAGCTCCTTCTTCACCACAACGGATCGATACAGCATCCGCATTACTGAAGACGCCGCACCGATCCGCCTGTCGATCTCACGATCCACTCTTCCCTCACTCGTGAACAAGACTCCGAGGTACTTGAACTCCTCCACTTGGGGCAGGGTCTCCTCCGCAACCCGGAGATGGCACTCCACCCTTTTCCGGGCGAGAACCATGGATTCGGACTTTGAGGTGCTGATTCTCATCCCAGTCGCTTCACACTCAGCTGCGAACCGATCCAGCGAGAGCTGAAGATCCTGGCCAGATGAAGCCATCAGGACCACATCATCTGCAAAAAGCAGAGACCTAATCCTGCAGCCACCAAACCAGATCCCCTCAACGCCTTGACTGCGCCTAGAAATTCTGTCCATAAAAGTTATGAACAGAATCGGTGACAAAGGGCAGCCTTGGCGGAGTCCAACCCTCACTGGAAACGTGTCCGACTTACAATGCGGACCAAACTCTGGCACTGATCATACAGGGAGCGGACCGCCACAATCAGACAGTCCGATACCCCATACTCTCTGAGCACTCCCCACAGGACTTCCCGAGGGACACGGTCGAATGCCTTCTCCAAGTCCACAAAACACATGTAGACTGGTTGGGCAAACTCCCATGCACCCTCAAGGACCCTGCCGAGAGTATAGAGCTGGTCCACAGTTCCACGACCAGGACGAAAACCACACTGTTCCTCCTGAATCCGAGGTTCGACTATCCGGCGTAGCCTCCTCTCCAGCACACCCGAATAGACCTTACCGGGGAGGCTGAGGAGTGTGATCCCACGGTAGTTAGAACACACCCTCCGGTTCCCCTTCTTAAAGAGAGGAACCACCACCCCGGTCTGCCAATCCAGAGGTACCGCCCCCGATGTCCACGCGATGCTGCAGAGTCTTGTCAACCAAGACAGCCCCACAGCATCCAGAGCCTTAAGGAACTCCGGGCGGATCTCATCCACCCCCGGGGCCTTGCCACCGAGGAGCTTTTTAACTACCTCAGCAACCTCATCCCCAGAAATAGGAGAGCCCACCACAGATTGCCCAGGCACTGCTTCCTCATAGGAAGACGTGTTGGTGGGATTGAGGAGGTCTTCGAAGTATTCCCTCCACCGATCCACAACATCCGCAGTCGAGGTCAGCAGAACACCATCCTCACCATACACGGTGTTGATAGTGCACTGCTTCCCCTTCCTGAGGCGGCGGATGGTGGTCCAGAATCGCTTCGAAGCCGTCCGGAAGTCGTTTTCCATGGCTTCCCCGAACTCCTCCCATGTCCGAGTTTTTGCCTCCATGCATGGATTATAAAAACTAAATTAATACTTAATTGTATTTGTATTGTAATTGTATTAATCATAGAAATAACAACAAAGCTGCTTGACAATTGTTTGATGGCTCTGCTTTATTGATTACACCACTTATGTGGTTTGGTACAAAAATATTCAACAAATCAGACAGTTTTTTATTGTTATTAAATTTGCAAAAGAATCTACACTTCTGTGTTTTTTTCTGTCAAGATGGGGTGCTGAGTGTGCATGAACTTTTTTGATTTTAGCTAATAGCTGCAATAAAACAAAGAGTGAATCATTTGAAGGGGTCTCATTACGTTCCGTACCCACTGTATTGGATCAATAGCGAAAAGCCTTTAAAGGACAATATACTTGTCATCATACCGTCTACACCAGTGATTCTCAAACTGAAGTACGCATGCCACTGGTACACGGGCTCCATCTAGTGGTACGCCAAAGAATCACTTAATTAAATATTCAAACACAGTGTTACTGTTCAAATTGTATGTAATTTTACAGTGGCCAAAAAGATTAAATATACTTGTTAAATAAAAACTCTGCCTTGTTTTTGATGAATACCTAGGCATACTGTGCTACTGTATTTTAATGTTGGTCGTTACGGTGGTACTTGGTGAAAAAAGTTTTGAGAACCACTGACCTATACTGTGTACATCTTCCTAAAGATTATCATCATCATCATATAAAGCTATGTTCTTTTTGAGGAAGCTCGATGGATTTGGTGGTGTTTTGTTGTTATTGCTGCTATTCTGACTGGCCTTTGTTTATATTTAAAATATTTTCATCAGCATTTTTCCTGACCTTGCATTTAAATGGACAAAAGTTTAGTATAGTTATTTTGTAACAGCCTAATGTTAAATATTTCTGAATGAAGCAGTCATTGTTATTGTTCATACTTGCTTTAAAGTATCAAACTGAATTTAAAAGTGGATGGCTAAATTAGAGCCCCTCAATAATTTGATTAGTCGACTTAACTTTAAGATAATCGATGACTAGCCGACTATACAAATAGTCGCTAATTGCAGCACTGGGACTCACTACATCGGAAACCTATCAACATCACTGATAATGATTTGGCACTTGTTTATATTGACAAATGTCTCGTTTTGGAATGCAATATTGTTCAATGAAGGACAAATATTTTTTACGTCTAGCTTGTGTGCTTAGTTGTTGTGTATCTGCTAGCTCCTAGTAGCCTTGACTTGACTAAAAAAAAAAGACCAACCTTGTGTGCATATTGGAGGACATTTAGCTGTCAACTGGCTGTCCAGCTTTGCACAAGTAAACACGCTGCAGGATTACTTGTATCAAAGATTATATCAGACATTTTACATGCAAGCCAATATCATCTGACACTTGTCTTTTGCTGATATCATACCCATATCAATATCGGATTGGTACACCCCTACGGCAAACATTATGCATTAATAAGGACATGATTTGGTAGCATTTATCAACACTCTAATATTCCAAAACAAAATGTTTGCAGGACTGAATACACCTGTTTTTTTATCAGCTTTCATTTCACGAAAAATTTCTAGAATAAACTTTTAACGAGCGTTGTTGAGTGGCACTCGTCCAGGAAACAATCTGACATAACCGAAGATACGGAAAAGCGATAAAATAACAACAAAAAAATTGGAAGCAATTACAAGTACATGAAAAAAATGTTGTTGAAAATGGCATATTTCTTTTTTGCCGTCCATGTCCATTGACAGAAACCTGGTTTGCATGTATAAACATCTAGACAACAGTTATGATCTTCTCTAGATCGGCACAATCATTAAGAGGCAAAATTGTGCAGCCACTGAAACTAAACTAACCAACACATCAACCTTCCTTTTTCCTCTCCTCTCATCACTCAAACGTTCACTCTGCTTCCTCCATTTTGCAGGGTCTGAGTGAGCCGGAGGACCGTACTCCACCCCTTTCCTTCCCCTCCACTCCCTTCCCTACAGATGGGTGCTTTAAGGCAGAGCTGGGTCGGCGATGGCTTGTGTCGGGTCGCACGTGAAGGACACGGTGATGGCGTAGCGGGTCCCCCATGACACCGTCTCCACGCGATGGAGGTTCTCAGAGCCGGAGGAAAAGAAAGACACTCTACCTGGGCAAGGAGAAATCAAAAAAAGGGGAGACTTTTTTTTTTAGAAAAACAGGACTCAAATGTTGAGTTTGACGGATTTGAAAATAGTTCCATGCTTTCTTTAACAAAACATGAACATGTCTTCTTTGCATAAAAATAGAAGCAGGGAGATACTATATTCATATCCAAAGAGAAACAACACCTGTCAACTTGACCATTACAGTACTGCAGCATTGAGAAAACCCCTGAGGTACCAGATCCAGGTATAATTGGGGATGGGGGGAAAATGATGACATAAAGGGATTCTTTAAACGTTAGTTAGTTCCTTCTTTAAGTTGCGTAGGGATATATGAATACCAAATTAATATACCTGCAGCTATGGAAGAGAAAAAGTGAGGTCAAACTCAAAATACTGTCCCTGTTTGCTTTGTCAATGTACTTTGTGTCATTTTTTCCGCCCATGTGCAGCTGAGATAGGCTCCAGCACCCCCCTGCGACCCCAAAAGGGACAAGCGGTAGAAAATGGATGGATGGCATTGTCTTTAAACCTTGAGTGCGGTACAGTGCAACCCGGTGCCTCAGCGAGTGTGTTGCACACTCACTGGCTGTACTGACAATGCATTGACACTGTGTTGGTGTTTCATAATGGCGCCACCTGCTGAATTTATAAAGTCACTGCATTTGACCTGCAAATTAAATTAATAGTAGCAAATACGTATAATTGTTTTTTTTTTGTATTCCGCATGAACAGCTGTGCAGAAAGTAACGTGAAATGTGCAACTGGTGAATGAGCCAAATAATAAACAGGAAAATAAAATGTACCTCATTTGGTGCTATAAGATCAAAATTATTCCACAATTCAGAATTGTCCCCTTTCTTAGTTCCTTTAGCCTGATGCTGGTAATAAATACCGATGTCAAACGCGGAACACCGCTCCTGACGTTTTTGGGTTGCTTCCTGATAAACAGGAAACATGCTCACATGTTTTTTTTTCTTAAATGTACACACACATTGCGGCATTGAGAGACACAATATCACCCCGTGTTTCATAATACATCAATGCTTCCATATCGTATGAACCATCACTGGAGAATCCTTTTGAAATCAACAACCTTCGGTTTGGCGGACACATGTTGACATAAGCAGTTGTCGACATTTCTGAAAATAGCTATTGCTTAAACGTTTACTTGTGACTTCCGCCAGAGACGTTGGGAGAACAGGCGATAGTAAAGTACCGCGGTTTAATGTAATTGTGTTAGGTACGGAGAGAACCGCTGAAAAGTCTACCGCAAAAGAAGAAAGGTCAGATGCCAAAGCTTTGAAGGTAAGTGGCAGCTCATTTCTTGTTCCTTTAAAAAATTGAGCAATACTGATGAAGTCAACACTGGATTATACTTATATCGCGCTTTTCTACCTTTAAGGTACTCAAAGCGCTTTGACACTATTTCCACATTCACCCATTCACACACTGATGGCGGAATAATGAGTAAGTAATAATAACTGACCGCTTTTGCATAGAAATAACTACCTCTTTAAGTCTCAGATTTTACCGACAAAAGTGGTCGACCACGTATGTCAACATCTGATATTTAGTATTTAGAAGTAAATGTTGGACCAGGACTTGAAGAGTTGGTTGTGTTAGACGGGTTGTCAACGTAAACCGGGTTGACTTTAAAATCTTTTGTCTGTGTAAAGATTTAGGATTTTTCCCATTAATTTAAGACAGGCACTTGAAGCAGGTCTAGAACCACCATCCTCAAACATTACAAAAACCCACATTAACCCCGCATGAGTGACGCAGGCAAGGAAAAGTTCCTTTTTAGGATTATATAGGAATTTACTTCACTTGGCTATCTATTGTTTGGGCATAAAATAAATTATGCTAACAAATAAACTTCATATATATATACTGCATTTATTTTTCATTTTATGTTTTGCATCCTTGTGACAAAATACACATTTTATTTGTATAAATTAGTACAGGTGGGAATCTTTCGATTCAATACCGATTCTTGGGGTGACGACTCTATTCAACACAATGTTTGTAATATATTATTTGGTATACAAGTTATAATAAAACCTTTACAAAACCGTTACAAAAGCTGCTCTTGGCTGCTGACATACGACTTGTACGCGCAATGTTGGGCTAAAAACGTTTTTTTAGAATGTATTTTTAATCTTGTATTTACAAAAATTACATGATGCTAATCAATCTGATCAATAGAGCAACTCCAACTTAAACCCAATGCTATACTTGTGATAGAAATGCACAAAGCAATTGAGAAGACAAGTAGAAATACAATACTTATGCAATTCTATACAACAAAAAAAACAGAAAACCAAAAATTAATAAAAGCTTTGTTGTTTTATACTGCTTTGTTCTAGGGTTTTGTTCATTTCAGGATGCAAACGGACTATTCCGGACAAGGCGTGCAGGTAAAAACATGATTTAATTCTCAAAACTCAAAAAGGTACAAAAACGGAAAACAAGGCGAAAGCACAACGCGCTGATCGCACTTGGAGTTAAAGTAAATAGTTAGCATAGACTATGGACATAGAGAACTTGTGAAACTGTGGCATGAAATAAACAGGACTTACGTAGTCCAGGCATGAGACAAACAATGACGCCAGGACGACTGACTGGCAAAGGCAGGCTTAAATAATGTCTCTAGATTGGAAACAGGTGCGCGTCCCGAACACCAGAGGCAGGTGAAAATCATAAGTCGCCATGGTAACTAAAACAAACAAGGGTGCACAAAAACAGGAACTAATGGAGTCTAAAACTAACAGAACATAACAAAAACATGATCCGGACCACGGATCTTGACAGCTAGAAGGTGTTTTTTTAATTGGCCCTTGACATAATGTATAAATTAGGGCTGTCAACCTTACATGTTAACACATGTGATTAATAAAAATTGTTAAACTAAAGAAGCGTAAATGCAGATGTAAATGGTGCACTATGTTAAGTTGTTTATGAGTGTGTTTACTACATTATCGATTAGTAACTGTACCTTGTTTGCAGGGTTATTGCAAACGACAAAGACTTTCAAAATGCGCACTTCATTTTTACTGTACTTATTTTAACCAAGTTTTGAGCAAATCAATGACAGTTCAGTAAAACATTTAAAAAAAAACGTTCCTGTATGACATTCTGACCACTAAATTGCATTTAGAAAATGTATGAAAATAGATAATCAAATTTAAACCATCGTAAATTTGTATTTACTTGTTGTTTACTTAATTATAGTACAGTATATATTTTTGGCGCTACAAAACTGAACACAAAGAGAAAAAACTGTAGCAACAAATAGATTACTGTAGGTAGTTTCAGGAAATATTATGTCTACTCTAATCATTTGGCCATCTGATTAACTATTTATAACTTGGACAAAAGATTATTAAGTCAAAATTTGGATCATTAATGAATGACGCTGCTTCAGTGAACTAGTTAATGACCTGTTGCCATTCACCTGTCACACCTGTCTCTTCTATGTGAATTAGAATTAATGAAGGGGGGGAAAAAATCATTTTTGTCCTACTTTCTTTCAAATGAATATAAATTGTGAAAACAACACACACACTCTCGCATACCCACGCACGTATATGCACACACACACTTTACAAATGTGTTTACACAGTCACTTTGTAAGTAATAATTCTATTTTGTGTAAAGACAAGTCTTAAGAGCGTAAAAAAGTCACAAAACACATTCCATACGTGCGTGCATGCATGTTGAGTTCAAATCAGCAAGTGAAAAACTGCAGGTTTGCTTGTTTCATGTTGCTGAAAATGCAGAAATGTCAAGCTCTCAATTAGCTAAACATTTTAAGATAACGGCACAATAGAATAATCTTTGAAAACAATCTGCAGTAAAGAAAGAACTGGGAGATGCAACATAATCAGCAGAGCAGGTCAAGGGACGATGACAAATATCTAATAACATTTGTAGGGTATTTGCAAAATATTGCATTTGCAGTTTTTCTTCTCATGGAGTGGCCAAAAAGTTTGTTGACCTAAATATGATCTGGTACAAAATACAGGAAAAACATGCACTTTCCAAAAAACTTCAAACAAAAATAAAGAGGTGCACGTCAAAAAGTGTACCTAAAGAAAAAGAGAAATGATCTGATCTTCATCTAAGTCAATGGTATTGAGAAATTTGATGGGTCTAAAATAATAACATTTCTTTGATTTGATCTTTAATGCCTTTATGGAGAAAACCAAAACAAACCCAAGAGTGCTAGTTAACAAAGTATGGCATGTGTAAAGGCCCTCTTCAAGTCAATCCATTGCATTTCTATTGAGTTGAGGTCTGGGCCCCGACTTGGCCATTCCAAATGCGGATTTTGTTTTTCTGAAGCCATTCTGTTGCGGACTTCCTTTGATTATATACTTTATCTTTTTACAACACTATATGTGTTATGTATGTATGTATATGTGTTACTATAGATGTTTCTGGTCTTTCTAAAAAGATCTCTACAATTACTTCAAATTTTAGCTGCACGTGTCCTGACTAAGACCATAAGGCAGGCCCACATTATGCCATTTTTAAACACTGCATTGGCTCCCTGTGTGTTTTTGAATCCATTTTAAGGATCTTCCTCTGGTTTATAAATGTCTCACTGATTTTGGGCCTTCTTATCTTTCAAATATGCCGTTACTATAAAAACCCTCGCGGATAATGAGATACTCCAGCACTGCTCTCCTCATCATTCCCAAAGTATTATGATTTTCCCATCTATTCAGTATTACCCATCTATATATTAAAACTACAATAAAAAAAACATACAAAAGTAAAATGTCTACTGCAGTAGAAGATGTTCTCAGGAATATACAGAAGAGGAAAAATAGTTTTTTTTAGCTTTCTTGAGATGTGGCCCCCAAAACAATTGAGTTGACTAGCCCTGATTGAACGGCTGAAGAGCAGTTTTTAAACGCACACTTTAACATGTATTTTATTTATTAATTGTATGTAGTGTTGTGTTGTTATTTCATTACCGGTAATCCTCTTACTCTATTTCAGTTTTATATCGTATTGTCTTATTTTTATCAATGTTTTATTATTTTTAACATTCCAGTGGAGCCCTATGCACTGGGTTTTATCAGCCATGGCTGCAGGGGGTACCATGTGACAGTGGTCCTGGTGCACACTGCCTATTTCGTAGTGTTTGCCAACCTGGCTCCTCTGTGCTTAGCCATACATTATATTATGTGTGTGGACGTGGACATGAGGGAAAGGGCGGTTATGTAAAGCACTTTGTGTTGCATTTTCAATGTATGAAAAACTTTTTATGAATCAAATGTTTGATTGATGGATTGGTTGATTTGCAGTGAGTGAATTAATTATTTGACTTCTGAAACTCAGTTTGATCAAAATGTAATTCAAACAAGATGCTAAACAGAGCATGATTCAAGTAGAAAAAGATGCAACTATCTTGGCAACCGTGCAAACATAGGTGTTTGCTGCCACATACAACAGACAAACACCATCACAATGTGCACAACATTGACACAAAGACAGCAAACGTGCCGATTAAACCCAGAGGCTCATAATTAGGTTGAAATGAGTCACAAAGGCTGCAAAGTGTCTTGGCGTGATGGTGTGAGATGACGCGCTGAAAAGATGAGATGCATCATTAAGAATCATGTTTTGTGTAACATTAAAGGCGAATTAAAGTTAAAGTTCTAGTGATTGTCACACACACACAAGGTGTGGTGAAATTTGTCCTCTGCATTTGACCCATCCCCATGTTCACCCCCTGGGAGGTGAGGGGAGCAGTGAGCAGCAGCATGCGCCGCGCTCGGGAATCATTTGGTGATTTAACCCCCAATTCCAACCCTTGATGCTGAGTGCCAAGCAGGGAGGCAATGGGTCCCATTTTTTGTAGTCTTTGGTATGACTCGGCCGGGGTTTGAACTCACGACCTCCCAATCTCAGGGCGGACACTAACCACAAGGCCACTGAGCAAGCCGAATGTTGACTGAACGACGATCCCTTTATGAATTATTGCTGTTACTTTTCTAATAGTCAGGCCTAGTTGGATGAAAATGTAAACTGTATTGAGGACTTCATTATTAATAGCCTCTGAGTCAGATACCCCTTTATTGGAATAGATGGATACTATTAACTGCAAGCAGGCACAGGCTTTAAAAAAACAAAACGTCAGATTCATTCAACTAATGTAAATTTGCAGCAGTTTTGAAAAGGTAAATCTAACATGTCATAATTCATTATGTTGCATACAGTGTTTGCAAACATGAAATTTATGCAGCCCAGATTATATTAAAGAATTCTGTACAGTCACTCATCGGCACATCTTTTTCTACTTGTTGCACTTTTATTGCTCGTTGAGGAACCTTAAAAAGATTTGGTTTACAAATTGGTTAAAAGGGATAACGTTCAACTAACCGTTCAATCCCCAAATCCAATCCCCATTAAAAGCCACTTTTCAGTAGGTTAGCCGTATTGCTTTGTTTATGGTGTATTTAGCAAAGAAATGTAACCTTGAAGAGTTGCTGAACTTCTTATAGGGAGTTGCAGTTTTATGGTTTTTGCTGCTTTAGTGTCCCACAATATTTTTGCAAGGATAATTGTCCTGGGCCATTGGTAGTGTTGTGATTCACTTAGCTGAATTTTATTCATCTAGTGTGGGATCAATTCGCGCTCAATGTCCCATTCATAATTACCCTGCAGTGGAGGGTCCAGGCTGCAGTATTTCCCTTTCATGACACTGAACAGGATAAGCAGTACTGTCTAACTTTGAATATAAATGAGAAAAGTTAAACTAAATACCACAGATTTATTTTTCAGATAGTTATTTTATTTCAAATTGTTTCACTAAACGAACCATCTGGGGTGGACTGGCCATTGGTATTACCTTAGGTTTCCCCAGTGGTTAAATTAATAATTGGCTGGTAGACTGCTGTTTATTTATTTTTATCTTGGTAACTATGGTAACTTTCGCAGGCCAGGTTGGGGACATTCTGCTGCAGAAACGCTACAACACTGACAGTACGAGAGAGTGATGTACAGTCTTGAATCTTAAACCTTTACTCCACTGTCCTCCTTACGAAACATGCAGTAATCAACACACTGTATCATTTATTTATTCATGGCTCCAGAATATAAACAGCTATTGTTCAATACAGTGGCGCTATGAACCCGGAATGTGATCCGGGAAATACAAAAATAATAAATAAAACGTGAGCCCCTTCTCAAAAAAAAAAGAAAAAAAAGAATTGCAATTTAAAGCCTTGAAAGCCCCAAATTTCCCTAGTGTCCTTTACACAAGCCCTAAATTTTCAAATTCTAAATTATATTTTGTGAACAACATTTCTGATAGTATTGTTTTATAGCTGTAGTTGGAATATTGAGGATACAAATAATAATTAAGATGGCCTATCAAGTCTCTACAAACTAAAAAGCAACTCAATAAATATTAAACACCTTGAGGTGAAGATTCATTTTTTTAAACTATCATCTTTTCCCTGCAAATCTGATGCAACTTGTTTATGTAGTGGTTCCGCCTCCCCAAACATAGTCAAAGATACTGGATGACAAGAGGGGTTCACGCCAATCATTTTATTCCCGCTGATGCCAGATATTAAGTATAATTATAAATAATAAAGCAATAGCAGTGTGTTAAAATTGTTTTCCTACATTTGTTTAAATTTCTATTTTGATTCTTTTGCTTTTGTGTAGCGACTGTGATTTAGAGGTTGAGAGTTTACCTGTGAGTTAGAGCCAGCCCAAGACAGAAGAGTTTCCAATGCTGCCGTTGCCAAGTACATCTTGCTGTAAGGTATAGAGGGCTGTATCGTAGATGCCAATAAAAGGCTGATTCGTGCATCCATCGTTTATCCTTCCTCATTGTCATTCCACCAACATTAGGATATTTATACCAATATCTAACAGAGCAGCTGCGGTATTTTTTTTAACTTCTTGACTACAATGACAATAATTTTTAAAAGCATGCGCAAATCTCTCTTCCGGTAGCATTCTAAAACAATATGGGTGTATTTTGTTAATAGCTGTGGTAAAATCCAGATTAACACTGTAATGCTTTTATTTTAAAGCTTGTTTTGCATCGAATATAATGTCACTGTGTGAACATTTTAATGCCGTGTAACTAGACAGTAGTTTTTTAACATTGCTGTTAGTTTATTGAAAGGTACAAACCCCGTTTCCATATGAGTTGGGAAATTGTGTTAGATGTAAATATAAACGGAATACAATGATTTGCAAATCATTTTCAACCCATATTCAGTTGAATATGTTACAAAGACAACATATTTGATGTTCAAACTGATAAACAAGTTGGGAAAAGTGGCAATAAATACTGATAAAGTTGAGGAATGCTCATCAAACACTTATTTGGAACATCCCACAGGTGAACAGGCAAATTGGGAACAGTGGGGTGCCATGATCGGGTATAAAAGTAGATTCCATGAAATGCTCAGTCATATACAAACAAGGATGGGGCGAGGGTCACCACTTTGTCAACAAATGCGTGAGCAAATTGTTGAACAGTTTAAGAAAAACCTTTCTCAACCAGCTATTGCAAGGAATTTAGGGATTACACCATTACGGTCCGTAATATCATCAAAGGGTTCAGAGAATCTGGAGAAATCACTGCACGTAAGCAGATAAGCCCGTGACCTTCGATCCCTCAGGCTGTACTGCATCAACAAGCGACATCAGTGTGTAAAGGATATCACCACATGGGCTCAGGAACACTTCAGAAACCCACTGTCAGTAACTACAGTTGGTCGTTACATCTGTAAGTGCAAGTTAAAACTCTCCTATGCAAGGCGAAAACCGTTTATCAACAACACCCAGAAACGCCGTCTGCTTCGCTGGGCCTGAGCTCATCTAAGATGGACTGATACAAAGTGGAAAAGTGTTCTGTGGTCTGACGAGTCCACATTTCAAATTGTTTTTGGAAACTGTGGACGTCGTGTCCTCCGGACCAAAGAGGAAAAGAAACATCCGGATCGTTATAGGCGCAAAGTTGAGCCAGCATCTGTGATGATATGGGGGTGTATTAGTGCCCAAGACATGGGTAACTTACACATCTCTGAAGGCGCCATTAATGCTGAAAGGTACATACAGGTTTTGGAGCAACATACAGGTATGTTGCCATCCAAGCAACGTTACCATGGACGCCCCTGCTTATTTCAGCAAGACAATGCCAAGCCACGTGTTACATCAACGTGGCTTCATAGTAAAAGAGTGCGGGTACTAGACTGGCCTGCCTGTAGTTCAGACCTGTCTCCCATTGAAAATGTGTGGCGCATTATGAAGCCTAAAATACCACAACGGAGACCCCCGGACTGTTGAACAACTTAAGCTGTACATCAAGCAAGATGGGAAAGAATTCCACCTGAGAAGCTTAAAAAATGTGTCTCCTCAGTTCCCAAACGTTTACTGAGTGTTGTTAAAAGGAAAGGCCATGTAACACAGTGGTGAACATGCCCTTTCCCAACTACTTTGGCACGTGTTGCAGCCATGAAATTCTAAGTTAATTATTATTTGCAAGAAAAAAATAAAGTTTATGAGTTTGAACCTCAAATATCTTGTCTTTGTAGAGCATTCAATTGAATATGGGTTGAAAAGGATTTGCAAATCATTGTATTCCGTTTATATTTACATCTAACACAATTTCCCAACTCATATGGAAACGGGGTTTGTAAAACTGAAAAATAAGCTATAATATACACGGTTTGTGTTAATGTTTTACGGTGGCAGTTGGTATTTAGCCATGTCAACTCGGGTATGTGTGATCATTTTCTTCAAAATATTCTAATTGTAAGATTATAGTACAAGAATGATATGAATTGTAACTGCAAACAGGCAAGTTGTCTCAGACTTGCGGTTCGGTCCGCAGGCCTATAATTTGTGGCCTTTACTTAACTTCATAGTTTAGTGTAATTGCAGCCCACATACCCTTGGCAGCTAATAGTTAAAAACAATATAGCAATGTTGTATAATGCTGGAAAAAACACTAACTACTAATTTAGTCACATGGTTAAAACGTGAATCTGAAGTGAAACTTTGTGCGAACCAGTCTCAAACGGCCTCTACCTCCCGCGGCCCCCCGTTAAATTGTGCAATTTTATTTAAAAAAATAATCACATGTACATAAGTATTTACAGCTTTTGCTCACTCCTTTGTTGATGCACCTTTGGGAGCAATTACAGCCTCAAGTGTTTTTGAATATGATGCCACTAGCTTGGCACACCTATCTTTGGACAGTTTTACCAGCACCATCTGGCTGGATGGTAAGCATTGGTTTTCATCAAGGATGTCTCTTTACATTACTGCCTCCATCTTTCCCTCTATCCTGATAAGTCTCCAAGTTCCTGCCGCTGGAATACATACCCACAGCATGATGCTACCAGCCCCATGCTTCACTGTCAGCTTCACTGATTTAGAGGTAGAATTGATTGCTCCCATTAGCTGCATTGCTAGCCACCAAGAACGAGCCCAAGTTTTACAGGCTAGAATGCAAAAAATACAAAAAAGTATTCTTGTCTCTCATAATTATTGTGAACAATAGGCAAAATTCCCCCAAAAAAGTTTTGAAAAAACAAAAAAAAGTACGTTGTCATTATGGGATATTGTCTGTAGAATTTTGAGAACAAAAATGAATCTATTCTTGTTTGGAATAAGGCTGTAACATAACAAAATGTGGAAAAAAGAAGCGCTGTGAATACTTTCCGGATGCACTGAATAAGCATCTCAACGTAGACTTAAATTGGAATTTTGGATCAGATCCAGATAAAAATTGGTTTCACATTGGCTTCATATTTTTTCTGACCTTATACATAGATGTACAAACCCCATTTCCATATGAGTTGGGAAATTGTCCATCCATCCATCCATCTTCAACCGCTTATCCGGAATCGGGTCGCGGGGACAGCAGCTCCAGCAAAGACCCCCAGACTTCCCTCTCCAGAGCAACATTTGCGACTTCCTCCTGGGGAATCCCGAAGCGTTCCCAGGCCAGAGAGGAGATGTAATCCCCCCATCTGGTCCTTGGCCTGCCGGGGGGCCTCCTCCCAGCGGGACGTGCAACGAGGACCTCCCTAGGGAGACGCTCGTGAGGCATCCGCACGAGATGCCCGAACCACCTAAGCTGGCTCCTTTCCAAGCGAAGGAGCAGCGGCTCTACTCCGAGTCTCTCTCGGGTGACTGCACTTCTCACCCTATCTCTAAGGGAGATGCCAGCCACCCTTCTGAGGAAACTCATTTCGGCCGCTTGTAGCCGCGATCTTATTCTTTCGGTCATTACCCACACTTCATGACCATAGGTGAGAGTAGGAATGTAGATAGCTCGGTAGACCGAGAGCTTTGCCTTCTGGCTCAGCTCCCGTTTCGTCACAACAGTGCGGCAGAGAGACTGCAATACTGCCCCAGCTGCTCCGATTCTCCGGCTGATTTCCTTCTCCATCTTTCCCTCACTCGTGAACAAGACCCCGAGATACTTAAACTCCTCCACCTGGGACAGAGTCCTGTCCCCTACCCGGACTGTACAAACCATCGGTTTCCTGCTGAGAACCATGGCCTCAGATTTGGAGATGCTGATCCTCATTCCAGCCGCTGAACACTCGGCTGCGAACCGATCCAGTGAGAGCTGAAGGTCACGAACCGAAGGTGCCATCAGGACCACATCATCTGCAAACAGCAGTGACGCAACCTTTAGCCCCCGAGACGTATACCCTCTCCGCCATGGCCACGACTCCGCCTAGAAATCCTGTCCATGAAAATCACAAACAGGATAGGTGACAGAGCGCAGCCCTGGCGGAGACCAACCCCCACTGGAAACGGATCCGACTTACATCCAAGCACCCGGACACAACTCTCGCTTTGGTTGTACAGAGATTGGATGGCCCTCAGCAGGGTTCCCCTCACTCCGTACTCCCTCAGCACCTCCCACAAGATCTCCCGAGGGACGCGGTCATACGCCTTCTCCAAATCCACAAAACACATGTAGACTGGATAGGCATACTCCCAGGCCCTCTCCAGGATTCCCGCAAGCGTAAAGAGTTGGTCAGTTGTTCCACGACCAGGACGGAATCCACATTGCTCCTCTTGAATCTGAGGTTCGACTATCGGCCGGACCCCTCCTTTCCAGTACCTTGGCGTAAACTTTCCAGGGAGGCTGAGTAGTGTGATACCCCTGTAATTAGCACACACCCTCTGGTCCCCCTTTTTGAAAAGGGGAACCACCACCCCAGTCTGCCACTCCCTCGGCACTGTCCCAGACTTCCACGCAATGTTGAAAAGGCGTATCAACCAAGACAGCCCATCAACACCCAGAGCCTTCAGCATTTCTGGACGGATCTCGTCAACCCCCGGAGCTTTGCCACTGTGGAGTTGTCTAACTACCTCCGTGACTTCACCCCGAGAGATCGACGTCGATCCCCCATCATCCTCAGGCCCTGCTCCTATCAGGGAGGGTGTGTCTGATGTATTTGGGTTCAGGAGTTCCTCAAAGTGCTCTTTCCAACGCCCTACGACTTCCTCACTTGAAGTCAGCAAAGTCCCATCCTTGCCGTACACAGCTTGGATGGTTCCCTGCTTCCCCCTCCTGAGGTGCCGTATGGTCTTCCAGAACAGCTTTGGTGCCGCCCGATAGTCCTTCTCCATGGATTCCCCGAACTGCTCCCACACCCTCTGCTTAGCCTCGTCCACAGCCACGGCCGCTGCCCTTCGGGCCCGTCGGTACCTTGCAACTGCCTCCGGAGTCCCCTGGGATAACATACCCCGGTAGGACTCCTTCTTCAGTCGGACGGCTTCCCTGACCACCACTGTCCACCAGGGTGTTCGAGGGTTACCGCCCCTTGAGGCACCTAAGACCTTCTGGCCACAGCTCGCAGCTGCAGCTTTAGCAATAGAGGCTTTGAACATTGCCCATTCCTGTTCAATGTCCCCAACCTCCACAGGGATGGCAAAGAAGTCCCGCCGGAGGTGGGAGTTGAAGTCCTTCCGGACAGAGGACTCCTCCAAACGTTCCCAGTTCACCCGCACTACACGCTTGGGTTTGCCAGGTCTGTCCAGAGGTTTCCCCCGCCATCTAACCCAACTCACCACCAGATGGTGATCAGTTGACAGTTCAGCCCCTCTCTTCACCCGAGTGTCCAAAACATACGGCCTCAGATCAGCTGATACGATTACAAAATCGATCATTGATCTTTGGCCTAGGGTGCTCTGGTACCAGGTACATCTATGAGCATCCTTATGCTTGAACATGGTGTTTGTTATCGCAAGTCCGTGACTAGCACAGAAGTCCAATAACAATCCACCACTCAGGTTCAGATCAGGGAGACCGTTCCTCCCAATCACGCCAGTCCAAGTATCACTGTCATTGCCCACGTGCGCGTTGAAGTCCCCCAGCAAGACTATGGAATCCCCTGCCGGCGCCCCATACAGGACCCCATGCAAGGTATCCAAGAAGGCTGAATACTCTGAACTCCTGTTTGGTGCGTATGCACAAACAACAGTCAGAGTTTTCCCCCCTCCAACCCTAAGGCGAAGGGAGGCGACCCTCTTGTCCACTGGGGTGAACTCCAACGTACAGGCACTCAGCCGGGGACTCGTGAGTATCCCCACACCCGCCTGTGCCCTCACGCCCTGAGCAACTCCAGAAGTGAACAAGGTCCATCCCTTGTCCAGGAGTGTGGTTTCAGAGCCCTTGCTATGCGTAGAGGTAAGCCCCACCAGATCCAACCGGTAGCGCTCCACCTCTCGCACCAGCTCAGGCTCCTTCCCCACCAGCGTAGAGACGTTCCACGTCCCAAAAGTCAGCCTATGCTGCCCCGAATTGGTCCGTCTGGAGCCTCCACTTTCACTGCCATCCACTTGGCAGCGCACCCGACCCCACCGGTTCCGACCGCGGGTGGTGGGCCCACGTGGCAGAGAAGATGGTGTGTCCACGTAGCTTCTTCGGGCTGTGCCCGGCCGGGCTCCGTGGCAAGCCCGGCCACCAGGCGCTCGCTGACGAGCCCTACCTCCGGGCCTAGCTCCGGAGGAGGGCCCCGGGCTTCCTCCGGGCCGGGTAACGCATCCTCTTTTAGTGTAGTTCATGGGGGTATCGTAACCCTGATGGGGGGGGCATTCGGGTACTACACCTTGCCCAAGGGTGACCCGGAACTATGTAAGGCAGGGGCGTTCAACTCCCTGAGGCTTAATACAAGCCCACATACCTTGTTGGGAAATTGTGTTAGATGTAAATATAAACGGAATACAATGATTTGCAAATCATTTTCAACCCATATTCAATTGAATGCACTACAAAGACAAGATATTTGATGTTCAAACTCATAAACTTTATTTTTTTTTTGCAAATAATAATTTACTTAGAATTTCATGGCTGCAACACGTGCCAAAGTAGTTGGGAAAGGGCATGTTCACCACTGTGTTACATCACCTTTTCTTTTAACAACACTCAATAAACGATTGGGAACTGAGGAAACTAATTGTTGAAGCTTTGAAAGTGGAATTATTTCCCATTCTTGTTTTATGTAGAGCTTCAGTCGTTCAACAGTCCGGGGTCTCCGCTGTCGTATTTTACGCTTCATAATGCGCCACACATTTTCGATGGGAGACAGGTCTGGAATGCAGGCGGGCCAGGAAAGTACCCGCACTCTTTTTTTACGAAGCCACGTTGTTGTAACACGTGCTGAATGTGGCTTGGCATTGTCTTGCTGAAATAAGCAGGGGCGTCCATGAAAAAGACGGCGCTTAGATGGCAGCATATGTTGTTCCAAAACATGTATGTACCTTTCAGCATTAATGGTGCCTTCACAGATGTGTAAGTTACTCATGCCTTGGGCACTAATGCACCCCATACCATCACAGATGCTGGCTTTTCAACTTTGCGTCGATAACAGTCTGGATGGTTCGCTTCCCCTTTGGTCCGGATGACACGATGTCGAAAATTTCCAAAAACAATTTGAAATGTGGACTTGTCAGACCACAGAACACTTTTCCACTTTGCATGAGTCCATCTTAGATGATCTCGGGCCCAGAGAAGCCGGCGGCGTTTCTGGATGTTGTTGATAAATGGCTTTCGCTTTGCATAGTAGAACTTTAACTTGCACTTACAGATGTAGCGACCAACTGTATTTATTGACAGTGGTTTTCTGAAGTTCCTGAGCCCATGTGGTGATATCCTTTAGAGATTGATGTCGGTTTTTGATACAGTGCCGTCTGAGGGATCGAAGGTCACGGTCATTCAATGTTGGTTTCCGGCCATGCCGCTTACGTGGAGTGATTTCTCCAGATTCTCTGAACCTTTTGATGATATTATGGACCGTAGATGTTGAAATCCCTAAATTTCTTGCAATTGCACTTTGAGAAACGTTGTTCTAAAACTGTTTGACTATTTGCTCACGCAGTTGTGGACAAAGGGGTGTACCTCGCCCCATCCTTTCTTGTGAAAGGCTGAGCATTTTTTGGGAAGCTGTTTTTATACCCAATCATGGCACCCACCTGTTCCCAATTAGCCTGCACACCTGTGGGATGTTCCAAATAAGTGTTTGATGAGCATTCCTTAACTTTATCAGTATTTATTGCCACCTTTCCCAAATTCTTTGTCACGTGTTGCTGGCATCAAATTCTAAAGTTAATTATTATTTGCAAAAAAAAAACGTTTATCAGTTTGAACATCAAATATGTTGTATTTGTTGCATATTCAACTGAATATGGGTTGAAAATGATTTGCAAATCATTGTATTCCATTTATATTTACATCTAACACAATTTCCCAAGTCATATGGAAACGGGGTTTGTAGTTTGAGAAAATATTAGGATTTTTTTCAACAAGATCATCAATGTGTGGACTCTCACTAAAAGTGGATAAAACATTCATGAAGGCATCTCATTAAAATATAATTAAATATGATTTTTTTCATCAAAAAGCTTGAGCCACGATTCCACACGAACGGGAAAAGGCCAGGGAAACACAGCCCCAGACTAATGAATTTGGCAAAATTAAATAACCATATACTGCTTAAATACCACACTATTGACTGCAGTCCAAACTTTACTTTAAACACTTTACAGTGCAACAAGATAAGAATGTAACAATTTTAGATAAGCACCCCCACAAGAGAACTGCAGGTATACTGTGGGTGCTGTCGGTAATAAGATACCATTGGTACTCTTTGTGCCAGGTATCTCCTCGATCACATTTCTATTGTTCACCTCTAGTCAGATTATATTCTGTGTGTCCACCGTCTTTCCCTTACCCCATATGGGAGACGATTGCATTCATTGATGCCATAATTCAGTTATTATTGTTCTCTAATCCTCCTTAGCCTGTACTTTCATCCCGTGGCTTTAACTGTCATTATTAGTGTCTTTAATTTTATCTCTCTCTGCAGGCCTGATTTTCATCTTGGAGTTTTAATTACATCTTAGAAACATGATTGGATCAGATCACCTGTGCAAATCAAACCCCTGCCAAGTCAAAACAATCCAGTCGACCTTCATGCATGCTTGAGGTGAAGGTCTGTTTTCGAAGAAAAAAAATAATTTGGGCTATTGGTGCACGAGATGTTTGTTTGAGGCATTCTGGGTTGGTTGCTTTGTGAGTTCTCGCATATTATGATTCCAAAAGGGTTATTTAACACTGCTGGGAATTAAAAATCAGTCTGGAAAACTTTTGAAGAGACAGGTGTCATCTTACTGTATTTTTCATGTGAACCATCTTTTCTCTCCTACATCATATGACATGTTTCAAAGGGTTTGGGACCAAAGGTGTCCTACTTCTCTCAGTTGTGAAGAGATTATTCACACTTCATTGATGCAAGCTACTACACTATTCGCACACAGCTGTCACGGGGGACGAGTCAATGGGCAAGTCAAAATCACTCATTATTTCCACGTCCATCAGTCAGCGTCCCTCACTACTCCATTTTAGGACACTGTCAACAACCCAGGATGTCTCCCAGCTGTACATTGCCTGCTCGCTTGAGAGTTTGACAGACAGTGACGCGTGACAGACTTTTTTGAGTATGACTGTTTTTTCTTGTACTGATGAGAGGTCAAGGGAATGGGGTAATGCAATAGGATGAAAGTAAAGAGCAGAAGGACAAAGTGAACATCAGGACATGATGGCTTGCTGTCATGTAGTAAGGGAGCAACACTGCCAGAAAGAGGAAACTGCCTTGGAAAATGTTTTCAATACTAAAGGATCTAAATAACGTAATATAGGGAGAATATGTACAGTATAAGGCCATAATGACTTTAACATTTGACATGAAATTACATAGATTCTAAAACCAATTATATTCCATTAAATTGTAATCAACATAGCCAGAGTGACATTATGACATTTTTAAAAATGGTAACTAGGAATCCTAACTATATTCAAATTAAACTGGCTGTGTCATGCTGCATGCAAACATTCAGTCGTTTGATTTAAATTACTTTACATTAGGTACATTCTTTTTCTATATTTTACACTGATAAAATATTGTGTTCTCTTCTCATTTTCTCAGTTGTACAGTATTTTTCAGACCATAGGGCGCACTTAAAATCTTTTCATTTTCTCAAAAATCGACAGTACGCCTAACCAGGTGCGCCTAATGTACAGATTAATTCTTGTTGTGAACTTAAAGCAATTCTATTTGGTGCATGGATGACAAGTGTGATCGGTAGATGGCAGTCACAAATAAGAGTAACATGTGGACTGCACACGTCTGTTCAAAAATTACTTCAGCAGGTAAAGGTTAGCAAGCAAGCCCAAAACGTTGATATTTCATTGAGAATATATAACATTACACACAGCGCTCAAAAATGTGTCGACATTTTTATAATGACTTTACTACGAAGCCGCAACCGCTTGAAGGATTGTCACCGCATTACGGCTACCGTAGTCAGGTGTGCTGTGCTTTAAAATGCCGATATTATTATAGTGTGTGTATTAGGATTCCAAAATAATACTATTAGAAGACATTATCTGGCGTTTTGTTGCAAAACCAACTTTTCTTACCTTTGAGTAAAATATGTGGGATTTGCATAAGTCCCAAAAATGTGCACGCATCCACCATTACAGCCAACGCAGTAGTCAATAAGCTCCTTGATCCTTTTCTATCCTCTTGTTGTGGGGCAGTCATCCTCCGCTATTACCATTTCTAAGTTCTAAATTATATCTGTCAGTAGACTCACTGTGGAAGGGCTAAAAAACTACCGATACAACAAATAAAACCGCCTACAAAACGGCGCATCCCGAAGAGACGGTCAGAAAGCAGCTTGAAGATGGTCGGTAAAACATAATCTTTGCAACATTTTGACTAAAGAACCACCATTACATGGTATGTAGACCACAATAAAGTGTTTTAAATCATAAAATGACCCCTTTAATGCTTCTTATAATACGGTGCACCTTTTGTATGAACCCACTCATCGGCAGTACGCCTTATAATCCGGTGCACCCTATAATCCAAAAAATAAGGTAGTTTGCAGTTTAGGAAAGTTGTATACAATTATGGATGTAACGATAAACGATATAATGATAGCCCGCGGTAAAACTCACGACAGTTAGTATTATCGTTTTAAATTAAAATTATCTTAAAACCGTGATTGATAACTGCACTTTGATAAACTCAGGGACTGTTGACACTTCTAGTGCTAGCAATCTTAAACGCTAACATGGATACAGGAGAGATTAACGTCTTTCCCTTTTAAGTACCGAAATGCCCCAATCTAAACCTATAACTCAAACAATCTAAACATTACTGTCTGAGCAACTAAGCTGTTGACTTGTACACATTGAACTCACAGGCTGTGCTCTCTTTGCACAAAGTGATCGATGTATACTTAAGAATAGGAATAATGACAACTAGAAGTGAACTCGTGTGACATCACATAAAGCTGGAAGTGAAGCATGCCAATGTTTTTTTTAATCATTAAAAAAAAACACTGAAACCTTTACAAATTAAAACGAAAGAATATAAACATTTATAAACACTCAAATAAAAATAATTTGGCTCTTTAAGAAGGCAAATCAATATTTAATGTTTCTTCTGCCATGGAAGTATGTTGTGTGTCTATTTATTTTATTTTCAAATAAAATTTGGTTAGAATATTTAATTGAGTGTGTAAGTAGTAAGTTCTTGGGCAAATTCAACAATACCGTGATAATAATGATAACCATGATAATTTTGATCACAATAATAGTGATATGAAATTTTCACATCTTTGCATCCCTTTATAGATTAACTGTACTGTACACTCAAATGAAAATAATATGGCTCTTTAAGACAGAACAGTATTTAATGTTTATTTTGCCTAAGAAAGTATGTTGTGTGTCTATTTTTAAATAAAACTGATTCATAATATTTCAGTGTAACCGTGATATGATTTTTTTATATAATTGAATCCTTACAATATTAACTGATAGGATACCTTAAATCAGCATCGCAAAATTCAAAAATGAGATGCATTACTTGAAACCAAAATAATATTTAGGGTAGCATAGGACCCTTGAAACACGACAAACGGTTAGGCTCACTTATTTAATAATTTTAGAAAATTGAAGTAAAAAAATTATACAAAAGGATTTGACGAAACAAATATTTTCTGTACATGGAAGTCCTCGCAGACACATCACTGACAATGCTTCATTCTAGAAATAAAAAGAACAGTTTAGCTTAATCTGTGGCACCTTTTAATCTTATTAAGTCTGTACTGTCAATTACCCACTTACAGAGGATTATTCATATTGCTACACTACTGTCTGGCAAATGTACTGTAATATTACCTAATGTAAGTTAGTCACTTATCTTTTTAAGCCTGCCTGGGATGAAATCCTTTAGCACACGTTACTTACTGTAAATGTGGTTTGAAAAAGCTTAAGTAAACAAGCCGCAGGGGCAGGTGGTATTTCTGATAGTGTATAGTAGAGGTGGGGGAAATAATAGATTTTCAGATGCATCGCAATTCGGACATTGACGATTATAAAATCGATTAGTAAACGTCAATGATCGATAATCGATTTACTTACTCTAAATAAAGTAGTGCTGACAGTTCTAAAATTTGGCTGACTGCTGCGAGCCACCTTATCGAGAGATCCGACCAGCTCCTTTTATATAGAGCACTTACGTTCCAGTTTTGCACATATTTACATTAATTTAGTAAATGTAAGTCACCTGTTTCTTGTTTCAAATGCACTGTTTTCAAAAGTTGCAAGTAATAAACACTTATTTAGTGAAACAAAAAGAAATGCAAAACTGCATCAATTGTACATAAATTAAAGGTGCATCAATAATCAATTTTTAATCGAATCGTAGCTCCTGAATCGTAATCAATCGAGAGGTGGCCAAAGATTCCCACCTCTAGTGTATAGATGGTGCAATAAAATAGAGTAAACATTACAATTGACTAGGGATGATGTTTGATAAGAAATTATTGAGTTCGAGCCTATTATCGAATCCTCTTATCGAACCGATTCCTTATTGATTCTCTTATCGAATCCAGATAGGTTGTTGTATATGGAAAAAAACACAATATGTGGTTTAACAAAAGCTCACTTTTATTTTATAAGAAAAAAATAAAATAAAATAAATAAATATTGACTGTTACCCCCCTAAAAAAATAAAATAAATAAATATTGACTGTTGTTACCCAAAGTATATTAAGTGGGATTTTTCAGAAAAACAAATATATACAGTAACACAAAAACAACCTGTCTCTGTGATCACTATAGGTGTATAAATAATAATATAGTGTTAAATAAAATCAGTCCCTTGGGCACAAAACTTAAAATAATACAGCTCTCCAAAAAGTTGCTGCTATTGGAACATACTAACTACACCCACAGGCAGACAGCTAACAAACAATCCAAGACGTCTAATAAAGTTCCAAAGCAGATTAATCCATCTAGGCTCTTTATTGTTGTTGATCTTGCTTTGTCTTTTCCTATCTTTACTTTTGTCTTGTACTGGACTGTTATTTTTATTTATTTTTTAAACTGAAAAACACACAATGACAAATGTATAAGCTATGTGATTCAATTAACATACTCAAATTTAATACACAATATGTAAATATTAGCTTCACACAAATATACAGTACTATCATCAAACAAATACTTCTGAGTGTTGAAACTATTTCGATGGTGGAAATATACAACTGGCAGCCATTTTAAGTCCTCAAATCATCCATTGAAACAGTGCACAAAAATCGTTTTTCAATAAACATCTTAGTTTAAAATTTAACCACTTTCCACCTTAATATTGAGTTACATAAACAAGTTAAACAGTTTACTTACAGACTTATCTTTTCCGAGGCTTGTAAGAGCTAACACAACTTGTCTACTTCTCAATTGTCTCATGAACTTAACTGACTCGCCAACCCGGAAGTGGTCAGACTAATGACGCGTAGTATTTTCATATCGCCACAAGGTGTCAGTAAGAGTCTACAATCAAATGGGCATAACATTGCCCATTTGGGATTCGTTCCCAGGGATTCGAATAAAGAACCAACTCTTTTTCTTTACTATAGAGGACTCGATAATGGGTACCGGTTCTCAAAAAGGGTTACGAGTCCGAGGACTCTGTTCTTTTCTTATCGAACAACCGGGAAAATCGGTTTCGAGCATCATCCCTACAATTGACTTGGTAGTTACCTGCTCTTGGTTCAACTGTCTTATTGCCATCCTGGTCCATGAAGACGAACCTTCCTCCAGTGAAGTCAGAGCCGTAGTCAGACAAATACAGAAGCGACGTGTAGTCAAATGAGCCATATGTCACCTGACAGAAAGCGAAAGAAACACAGAATCTGGTTATTACTTAAAGTTATAAATCCACCTGAATAATGGTGCTATTTTCCCTTCTGTAACAAAAATCTAATGAGGACTCAAACTTGTTGGTTTGATGCAACACTAGAATAAAACCATCATTTTCATAGCACAACACATTTTGAATTAACAAGGCAAAGGCACGCTGGGTTTTAGAATGATGGCTGCATTCTATTTTGGTAAACCAGACAAAACATTCAAGCACGCTTGCTTGATGAGACATTTAATGGCATTGGGTGAAACTTGGAATTGTTGACTTCTCATTTGTGCCATTCCTGCAAATCAGAATGTATAATGGTGCCAACAAATTGCCACCACAGGAATTTAAAGTCACAGACTCTCTGAAAATACCCAAACTAAACAAAAAACAGTGACCTAAACAATTGTCAGCTACAATATATTTGTTGGAAGAGGTAGCAGGCAAGGGATGCTTCAATATTTATAGGGCTAACTGGATTACCACTACCACCAGGTAGCTGAAAACTGAGACAAAATGAATTTGTGTACTTCTACAAAGTTATGTAGCACAGGCATTTAATTTGAGAACTTAGATCTATTTGAGACTAAATGCCCCCCCATAGTCGTATGCATTACTAATAAAGCATAAATGAGTAAATTGACGTGGATGCAACAGTCATTTGAGTCTTAAGGATGAATTTCAGGGTGTTTTCAGTCTTGGTTGTCCCAAACTGAAACAAAGAGAGTGATTATTTAGACCAGTCATCACCAACCTTTTCAAGCCCGAGATCCCTGGTCTCAGTCTAATGTATATCGTACTAAAAATGTCAATATTGGCTTTACTTTGACAGAAATCTTACACTACATTAAACATTTTACAATGTTAAAATATAAATTAAAATGCATTAAATACATTGGGCTTTTCTTGTTGCACTCAAATTAAAATTTTCCATATTGCATATAGTCTGCCATAATCAAGGATTAGGTTAGAATAGAACAGAAAGTTTTACTGACATTATATAATATTATTTATCATTTATGGTTGCCACTCCTGGTCTGTGTTTTAAGAAAAATACAATTATTAATAAGTACTAAAAACAACAACATGGATACATGTGCACAAATAAGCCATGTAGCAGATAAAACACATTTATTAAAGACAAAACACAAATTGTAGAAATTTGTGACAAAATGTAGTCATGTCACTTGCCCTAGTTGACGCTAATTGGGCAGTTTTACTCCGCTAACATTTGGCATCAAGCCAAGCAGCTGTGCGCGCTTCTACCTATCTACATGTTACGTATCTACATGTTACGTATCTGTATGTTACATATCTGCATGTTACGTATCTACATGTTACTTATCTACATGTGCACAGCAGGGGAGCTGGCAACTTATGACAGTAGTGTGTGTGTGTTTGTGAGAATGGCAATGTGTTGTCAGTGAGTGAGTGGGTGAGTAAAGAGAGAGAGAGGTAGCGCTTGCACTGCGCAGTAGAATAATGAACGGGTCTGGTTGCGTCCTGCAAAACTAATAATAAAGCAACCAGATTGTCACGAATCGGTGGCCTCGTCATTCTGATCCGAAAGTGGAGCTTAGCAGAGCCCATTGCCGGGTGAAGTGGAAGGGACGTCTGTCCAGTGCTTCTCGACTACGGTCTGCACCAGAGCTAAACAGCAGGACAGGTGTATCAACTACATTATTACCTGTCACTCTTTATATCTCATTGTGTAGATCTGAATGCTTATTAATTAAATGTTTACCTAAGTTTGAAGCAACGGTGGTAATACTAATGGCCACATTTGGCGAGGCGTGTTTTAAAGCAGCTGTTGTGAGAGAAGTGTATGTGTGTGTGTGTGTGTGTGTGTGTGTGTGTGCTCCTTTAAGAATGTCAGAATGTGGGGTGAGTGATGTGAGTAAGTGAGTGGAAAAGTAAGGAGAGGTAGCAGTAGCATATGCAGGAGTGTTAATAGCATGGTGGATGTCCGGGTGTGACCTGTGGAAATTATAAATAATGTGACCAAGTTGTAACTAATCGATGGCCTCGCCATTCCGACCAAAGAGCGGAGTAAAGGTAAAGTGAACGATGTTACCCCCGACAAAACATCGGCCCTGGAGGAAACGTATTCCCTGCGTTCCTCGACCACGGTCTCGGAGCCGACAACCAGGACAGGTGTAAAACAGCATTTGCAGCGCGGCGTCTCCCTGTTTAAAATTAGTTTTGAAGTCCATATACTTCCATATTGTGCTTCACGCACCCTCTTTATTAACCAGTAGAATTTTCATTTTTTGCCATTCTTCCCCACCACGATGTTATTGCTTGTATGCACTTTGTGTGTGCATTTTGACACACTCAACATCATGTACCTCGGCTCTGTAGTCACCGCCGCACAGCGGCAATCCGATGAAAGAATGGTACAGGTACTTTTCAAATGTGGTATAGTACCGATTTCAATTGATTAGTACCGCGATACTTTATTATTACCCGTATACCGTACAACCCTAGTGTGTGTGTATATATATATATATATATATATATATATATATATATATATATATATATATATATATATATATATATATATATATATATATATATATCCATCCATCCATCCATCTTCTTCCGCTTATCCGAGGTCGGGTCGCGGGGGCAGCAGCTTAAGCAGGGAAGCCCAGACTTCCCTCTCCCCAGCCACTTCGTCCAGCTCCTCCCGGGGGATCCCGAGGCGTTCCCAGGCCAGCCGGGAGACATAGTCTTCCCAACGTGTCCTGGGTCTTCCCCGTGGCCTCATACCGGTCGGACGTGCCCTAAACACCTCCCTAGGGAGGCGTTCGGGTGGCATCCTGACCAGATGCCCGAACCACTTCATCTGGCTCCTCTCGATGTGGAGGAGCAGCGGCTTTACTTTGAGCTCCCCCCGGATGGCAGAGCTTCTCACCCTATCTCTAAGGGAGAGCCCCGCCACCCGGCGGAGGAAACTCATTTTGGCCGCTTGTACCCGTGATCTTGTCCTTTCGGTCATAACCCAAAGCTCATGACCATAGGTGAGGATGGGAACGTAGATCAACTGGTAAATTGAGAGCTTTGCCTTCCGGCTCAGCTCCTTCTTCACCACAACGGATCGACACAGCGTCCGCATTACTGAAGACGCCGCACCGATCCGCCTGTCGATCTCACAATCCACTCTTCCCTCACTCGTGAACAAGACTCTGAGGTACTTGAACTCCTCCACTTGGGGCAGGGTATCCTCCGCAACCCGGAGATGGCACTCCACCCTTTTCCGGGCAAGAACCATGGATTCGGACTTTGAGGTGCTGATTCTCATCCCAGTCGCTTCACACTCAGCTGCGAACCGATCCAGTGAGAGCTGAAGATCCTGGCCAGATGAAGCCATCAGGACCACATCATCTGCAAAAAGCAGAGACCTAATCCTGCAGCCACCAAACCAGATCCCCTCAACGCCTTGACTGCGCCTAGAAATTCTGTCCATAAAAGTTATGAACAGAATCGGTGACAAAGGGCAGCCTTGGCGGAGTCCAACCCTCACTGGAAACGTGTCCGACTTACTGCCGGTAATGCGGACCAAACTCTGGCACTGATCATACAGGGAGCGGACCGCCACAATCAGACAGTCCGATACCCCATACTCTCTGAGCACTCCCCACAGGACTTCCCGAGGGACACGATCGAATGCCTTCTCCAAGTCCACAAAACACATGTAGACTGGCTGGGCAAACTCCCATGCACCCTCAAGGACCCTGCCGAGAGTATAGAGCTGGTCCACAGTTCCACGACCAGGACGAAAACCACACTGTTCCTCCTGAATCCGAGGTTCGACTATCCGGCGTAGCCTCCTCTCCAGCACACCTGAATAAACCTTACCGGGAAGGCTGAGGAGTGTGATCCCAAGATAGTTAGAACACACCCTCCGGTTCCCCTTCTTAAAGAGAGGAACCACCACCCCGGTCTGCCAATCCAGAGGTACCGCCCCCGATGACCACGCGATGCTGCAGAGTCTTGTCAACCAAGACAGCCCCAAAGCATCCAGAGCCTTAAGGAACTCCGGGCGGATGGGCCTTGCCACCGAGGAGCTTTTTAACTACCTCGGCAACCTCAGCCCCAGAAATAGGAGAGCCCACCACAGATTCCCCAGGCACTGCTTCCTCATAGGAAGACGTGTTGGTGGGATTGAGGAGGTCTTCGAAGTATTCCCTCCACCGATCCACAACATCCGCAGTCGAGGTCAGCAGAACACCATCCTCACCATACACGGTGTTGATAGTGCACTGCTTCCCCTTCCTGAGGCGGCGGATGGTGGTCCAGAATCGCTTCGAAGCCGTCCGGAAGTCGTTTTCCATGGCTTCCCCGAACCCCTCCCATGTCCGAGTTTTTGCCTCCGCGACCGCCGAAGCCGCACACCGCTTGGCCTGTCGGTACCTGTCCGCTGCCTCAGGAGTCCCATGAGCCAAAAGAACCCGATAGGACTCCTTCGTCAGCTTGACGGCATCCCTCACCGCCGGTGTCCACCAACGGGTTCTAGGATTACCGCCACGACAGGCACCAACTACCTTGCTGCCACAGCTCGAATCAGCCGCCTCGACAATAGAGGAGCGGAACATGGTCCATTCGGACTCAATGTCCAGCACCTCCCTTGTGACATGTTCAAAGTTCTTCCGGAGGTGGGAATTGAAACTCTCTCTGACAGGAGACTCTGCCAGACGTTCCCAGCAAACCCTCACAATGCGTTTGGGCCTGCCAGGTCTGTCCGGCATCCTCCCCCACAATCGCAGCCAACTCACCACCAGGTGGTGATCGGTAGAAAGCTCCGCCCCTCTCTTCACCCGAGTGTCCAAAACATGAGGCCTCAAATCCGACGACACAACTACAAAGTCGATCATGGAACTGCGGCCTAGGGTGTCCTGGTGCCAAGTGCACATATGGACACCCTTATGTTTGAACATGGTGTTCGTTATGGACAATCTGTGACGGGCACAAAAGTCCAATAACAAAACACCGCTCGGGTTCAGATCCGGGCAGCCATTCTTCCCAATCACGCCTCTCCAGGTTTCACTGTCGCTGCCAACATGAGCGTTGAAGTCCCCCAGTAGAACGAGGGAATCACCCGGGGGAACACTCTCAAGTACTCCCTCGAGTGAATCCAAAAAGGGTGGGTACTCTGAGCTGCGGTTTGGCGCGTAAGCGCAAACCACAGTCAGGACCCATCCCCCACCCGAAGGCGGAGGGAAGCTACACTCTCGTCCACCGGGTTGAACTCCAACATGCAGGCTCTGAGCCGGGGGACAACAAGAATTGACGCCCAAGCCCGTCGCCTCTCACTGCCGGCAACGCCAGAGTAGAAGAGAGTCCAGCCCCTCTCGAGAGAACTGGTTCCAGAGCCCTTGCTGTGCGTCGAAGTGAGTCCGACTATGTCTAGTCGGAACTTCTCCACCTCGCGCACTAGCTCAGGCTCCTTCCCCCCCAGCGAGGTGACGTTCCACGTCCCAAGAGCTAGCTTCTGTAGCCGAGGATCGGACCGCCAAGTGCCCTGCCTTCGGCTGCCGCCCAGCTCACATCGCACCCGACCTCTATGACCCCTGCTATGGGTGGTGAGCTCATTGGAGGGGGAACCCACGTTGCCTCTTCGGGCTGTGCCCGGCCGGGCCCCATGGGGACAGGCCCGGCCACCAGGCGCTCGCCATCGTGCCCCACCTCCGGGCCTGGCTCCAGAGGGGGGCCCCGGTGACCCGCGTCCGGGCAAGGGAAATCTGGGTCCATAGTTTTTATTTTTCATTGAGGTCTTCGAGCTGCTCTTTGTCTGATCCCTCACCTAGGACCAGTTTGTCTTGGGAGACCCTACCAGGGGGCATAAAGCCCCCGGACAACATAGCTCCTAGGATCATTGGGACACGCAAACTCCTCTGCCACGGTAAGGTGGCGGCTCAGAGAGGAGTATATATATATATATATATATATATATATATATATATATATATATATATATATATATATATATATATATATATATATATATATATATTGTGACGGGCACTAGGACCATGCTCACACTCAGCAGAATGGGTGTGGTTTTATGTACCTTCTTGGGCACACTATAAAAGTGCATATTGTGTTTTATTGTGTATTCTTATGTTGGCAGTCTTACAATAAAGACCTCAAAGAAACAACGCTGTGTTTCTCGCATTTGCCACATTGGTGACCCCGACAATGTTTCACGCAGAAGAGGAAGCTGTGTCTTCATCGGCCATGTCGCCCCAACTCCAGCAACCTGTATCCCCCGCGGGGACAAAGCTTCCGGAGTTCTGGCAGAGCGACCCGGCATCATGGTTCCAGCACATCGAGGCACTTTTCCACCTGCGAGGAATCGCCGGCGACGACTCCCGGTATTACTTGGTCGTAACAGCCCTCGACCAGGCGACCACTCGCCGCGCCATGCAGCTGTTGCGAACGCCTCCACAGCGCGGCGAGTACGCTGCACTCAAGAATCTTCTGCTTCGGAGATTTACTCTAACTGACGCTGAGAGGGCAGATAGACTTCTTTCCCTGCCCGGTTTGGGCGATAGCACCGCCTTGGATCTAATGGACAGTATGCTGTCGCTGCTGGGCTCCGAGGAGGGCGGGTTCATTTTCCAGTATCTTTTCTTGCGGCAGCTACCACCTGCGGCCCGTGCGGTGTTGGCTAACTCCGCTTCTCTGGCCTCCGGCGACTACCGGGGCTTGGCTGAAGAAGCTGACCGGGTGCTTCTGGCTTCCAGACGGTTTGCCGTGCAGAGCGTAGAAGCGCCCCCCCCCTGCAGACGATGGAGAACGCGGACCCAGCGGTAGTGGCGGGATTCGCTACCCGAAAAAGGCGCGAAGCGAGCCAGTGCTTCTTCCATCAACGTTTTGGCGCCAAAGCTCGACGGTGTGTCCCTCCATGCTCCTTCACGGCCCCGGGAAACTCCAACGCCAGCGTTCAGTAGCAGCTGTGGGCGCCGGCGAAGCAAGCGAGCTGCTCTTCATCGCTGACTCGTCGTCAAGGAGACGTTTCCTGGTGGACTCCGGTTCGCAAGTCAGCCTGTTACCTGCCACGGACGCGGACAGGGCGACAGGTGGCTGCGGGCCGCTGCTGAATGCCGCCAACAGCTCGTCGATCGACACTTTCGGCTCCAGGTTGGTGACGGTGTGCTTTCATGGACGCAAATTCCAGTGGGACTTTATCATCGCCGCCATCACGGTTCCCATTATTGGCGCGGATTTTCTGTGTGCTAATGGACTGCTTGTTGATGTTGCTAACCGCCGATTGATTGATGCTGTGTCTTTTTCAACTTTTACACGTAAGGCGGGGGGACTTGGACCGTTAACACACGCTAATTATTTGGTATCTGGTGACGTTTTTCAGCGTTTGCTGGCGGATTTTCCGTCATTAACCACTCCCGCTTTTTCCACCGCGGACACTAAGCACGGTGTCGAACATTTCATTCCCACGGTGGGCCCGCCAGTTTTTGCGCGCGCGCGCCGTCTTGACGCGGCTAAATCGACCATTGCTAAAGAGGAGTTTGCTACTATGGAGCGTTTAGGCATCGTTAGGCGTTCTAATAGCCCGTGGGCCTCGCCCTTGCACATGGTGCCCAAGTCAGACGGTTCCTGGTGGCCTTGTGGGGATTTTCGCCGCCTTAACAACATCACAACGCACGATCGCTACCCTATTCCGCACATCCAGGACTTTTCGGCGCGCCTGGCTGGCGCCGCCATTTTCTCGAAGGTAGACTTAGTTCGTGGTTATCACCAGGTGCCGGTGCGTGCCGAGGACGTGCCCAAGACCGCAGTAATAACCCCGTTTGGGCTTTTTGAGTTCCAGCGTATGCCTTTTGGCCTGAAGGGGGCAGCACAAACCTTTCAGAGATTAATGGACTCAGTTTTGCGCGGCCTCAATTTTGTGTTTGTTTATCTGGACGACATTTTGGTGGCGAGTCCTTCAGCCGAGGAGCACCAGTCACACCTAACACAGGTGTTCACACGTCTTGACGAGCACGGCCTGATCGTCAATCCTTCTAAATGTCAGTCTGGGCTGTCAGAGATTGATTTTTTAGGTCACCGTATTTCGTCGCTGGGTGCGATCCCTTTGCCTTCAAAAGTGCAAGTGGTGGCAGATTTTCCTCGCCCCTCCACTGTCAAAGCGCTGCAGGAATTTTTGGGCATGATTAATTTTTATAATCGGTTCCTTCCTCGCGCTGCCCACCTCCTGCAGCCTCTTTATGGTGCCCTACGGAACAAAAAGGCAAGCGATTCCCTCGAATGGTCTCCTCAGCGAGTCCAAGCTTTTCATAGGGCTAAATCCGCGCTCGCAGAGGCTGCTCTCCTCGCCCACCCTGTTTCCGCGGCGCCCGTGGCTTTGACAACGGACGCGTCTGATGTCGCCGTGGGCGCTGTGGTGGAGCAGTGGGTGGCGAATGTATGGCAGCCCCTTGCGTTTTTCAGTCGTAAACTGCGAGATAACGAGCGGAAGTACAGTGTATTTGACCGAGAGTTGTTGGCACTGTATCTTGCAACACGCCATTTTCGTTTTCTGTTGGAAGGTCGGTCCTTCACGGCTTTTGTTGACCACAAACCCCTGATGTTTGCCATGTCAAAGGTCACAGAGCCTTGGTCAGCCCGTCAGCATCGTCACTTGTCGGCCATCTCAGAGTTCACTACGGACATTCAGCATGTGGCCGGTAAGGCCAACCCTGTGGCTGACTGTCTCTCACGCGTACTCGTGTGTCCCATGCAGCTCGGTTTAGATTTTTCGGGAATAGCCGCTGACCAGCCCGACGACCCTGACCTCCGTGCGCTCAAAACTGACGGTACAGCGCTAGTGCTCGAGGAGGTGGTAGTTCAGGATGGCGGTCCCGCCCTCCTCTGCGATGTTTCCACTGGCCGCCCTCGGCCGGTTGTCCCGGTAGACTGGCGCCGCCGGGTTTTTGACGCAATACACTTCCTGTCGCACCCTGGCGTTCGGGCTTCCGTCAAGTTGGTTGGTGCCAAGTTTGTTTGGCCTGGCCTTAGGAAGGATGTTAGGCAGTGGGCAGCCGCATGCGTGGCATGTCAGCGCGCCAAGGTCCACCGGCACACAAAGGCGGCCCTCGAACCATTTCCGATTCCGGTCAGGCGGTTTGACCATGTGCATGTAGACTTAGTTGGCCCCCTCCCTCCGTCGCAGGGTTATACACATTTGCTAACGATGGTAGATCGTACCACCAGATGGCCGGAAGAAGTTCCTCTTTCCTCCACTGCCTCGGTAGACGTTGCTCGCGCGTTTCTGTCAGCCTGGGTTGCGCGTTTTGGCACGCCGTCTGATATCACCTCGGACAGGGGATCCCAGTTTGTGTCGGAGCTTTGGTCAGCGTTGGCCCAGTCCTTGGGTGTGCAGGTGCACCGTACTACAGCCTACCATCCCCAAGCTAACGGCTTATGTGAACGCTTTCACCGGTCGCTTAAGGCGGCTTTGCGTGCGGCGCTCGTTGATAGCAATTGGATTGACCGTTTACCTTGGGTTATGCTCGGGTTGCGCTCAGCCCCTAAAGAGGATCTTGCAGCGGCCCCCGCTGAATTGGTGTTCGGTCAGCCACTACGCGTTCAGGGGGAATTTTTACCTGAGGGTTGTACCCCGCGACCGTTTCCCTTTTTGTCGAGGGGGTCCTTGGCTCCCGGCCCGATTCACCACTGTTTCCCTAAGTCGTTTGTGCCATCGGAGCTTAAATCTGCCCGTTTTGTCTTCGTACGTCACGACGCCCACCGTTCGCCCCTCCAACCGCCTTACGATGGCCCATTTAGGGTGCTGGAATGCGGTCCTAAAAACTTTGTGCTGGATATGGGCGGGCGCAAGGAATGCGTTTCTCTGGACAGACTTAAACCGGCGCATTGTGTTGCAGGTGAAGAGATACTGCCGGCCCAAGTCTCCCGCCGAGGTCGCCCCCCAAAATCTGTTCGGGTTGAATGTCTTTCGCCTCTCCCGGACCCTGATGTTTGTTCTGCTCCACAAGGCACACCCGCTTCGCGGGATGGACATTGTAGCCGTTACGGCAGGCGAGTGAGGCCCCCTGACAGGTTTTCTTTTTCCCCATAACTTGCTGTCTGGGTGTTCGGGGGGGGCTGTGTGGCGGGCACTAGGACCATGCTCACACTCAGCAGAATGGGTGTGGTTTTATGTACCTTCTTGGGCACACTATAAAAGTGCATATTGTGTTTTATTGTGTATTCTTATGTTGGCAGTCTTACAATAAAGACCTCAAAGAAACAACGCTGTGTTTCTTGCATTTGCCACAATATATATATATATATATATATATATATATATATATATATATATATATATATATATATATATATATATATATATATATATATATATATATATATATATATATATATGTGTGTGTGTGTGTATGTATGTATGTATGTGTGTGTGTGTGTGTGTGTGTGTGTATATATACATATATACACAGTATATTTATATATATATATACACAGTATAGCCGAGGTTTCTGTGGTTTATCCGTTATACAGTGCTCAATACCGGGGTGGAGCGGAATATATGTTAGGTCAGAAAAAACACAGAGGCTATATCATCCCTACAAGCCTGTTTCGCAGGTTTATTGAAGGGTTTTTTTAGTGAACTGTTTATTGAAGTGTTTATATATATATATAAGTGTGTGTGTGTGTGTGTATATGTATACATGTGTGTGTATATACTGTATGTGTGTGCATATGTATATACGGTATGTATATGTGTGTATATGTATATGCAACTTCTTTTTTTTTTTTAAGACAAAGCTTTGTGTTGTGATTATTGGTTGATGTCAACATTTTTTTTCTCATTTTGCGTTTGTGGGCCCAGCGGGTGAAGTGTGCCGCCGGGTGTCCAGAGCGGCTGGATGTGAGGCTAAAGAGAGAGAGGCGAGGCGAGGTGTACAGTGTTAAGGTGTTAAAATGTTTGCCTGTTGGTGGGTCTCTTTGTCACTCTACGGGTGGGGGTGTCACTGATGTCATATTAATAAATTATTTTTTTCTAATATTTTCACGAACGACCAGTAGGGTCCCAACGATCAACTGGTTAATCGCGATTGACGGGTTGGCGACCCCTGATTAAGACAGTCAGATGCCTTGGCTTAAATACTGAACTTGCAATGTGTCTTCTTTAGTCCCATGAATGTAGCTGTGTCAGGATTGTAAATGAAGAGGATATGCCACTGTTAAACAACAATTAGAACTGCATGTACACATTAGAACATGTTACCTACCAGCATGTGTGGTAGATGGGCAACATCTACAACACAGCATTTGTGGTAAACTTTAAAAATGAAGTCGTTCAATGTCAACAACATTCAAAATGTTTTAAACTCTAGTGTGCAGTATGCCATAATCTTGGTTTGGTAGGTATCTACAGCTTAAGTAGGGGTGCAGGATGAATATGAGAAATTATGATCTCATAACAATAAATCCGATAACATTAAAAAATGTATCAGATATGTATTGTTTAGTGCTACAATGAGATTACCTGTAATGTGCTGTAGGTGTGGTTAAGTAAGCAAATCAAGTGCTCATTTACTCCTACCTCAAGTAGCTGAGCTCAGTGTGCTGTAAACAGCTGTGCTGAAGTGGACGAGTTTGGCCCAAATCACATTATGTTAGTGGTTTGCTAACATTTACAGTAGGTGTGGAACAGTTTAAAAACATCTATGGCTCGGATCTTATCGCAGTTAGTGGTAACAATTTTGGTTTGGTTCAGTGTTTTGTTTTGTTTTTAAACCCCCAGAATACCATATATCCCTATAATGCACCATTACCATTTTTTCTTTAATGTAATGTATAGTTACAGAGCTGCTAACATTTGGGGCCTGATTTACTAAGGTCCAATATCCATGCGCTAAACAGCATGTGCAAACAATAAAATAGCGCGTACTATTAGTGGGCCTTTTGCGTGTGATCTACTAAGACTGTGTGTACAATTGTACAATTTAAATATGTTGTGGATCGCCTTACATAAATGTTTGCATGTACTGTACAGTGCTTTACTGCACATTCATGTTATCAAGCTTCTCCTACCTGTGGCGTTATGCTATGTTTTCAAACATGAGGGAGACATGTACCACTTTTTATGGGCATTTTTAGAAGCAGTCGGACACGTGCAGTTAATCTACATTGAAACCACTTTTTTTTGCGCTATGAAGGTGTGCTCATCGGAGAGAGGCTGCACTTATGTGCTCAAGACACAAAAAATACATACTTCAAGAAGTTTTTTTCATATAGGAGATCATGTTAAAATAAGGGCTGTCAAACGATTAAAATATATAATTGTGATCAATCACATTTTGTTCATAGTTAACTCAAAATGATCGCGATTAATCACAGATATAATTTTCCAGTTCCCTTTTTGTTTTTATTTTTAATTTTTCATCATTAATAAGTGTATCCTAGACAGATAATTTTCAAGTTTTTTCTTTAATGAAATGTGTTCTAAACTTTACGCTTATTTAAACAGCTCAACACAAAAATAACAAACATGATTTAATGACAATAAAAACAGATTTTGTATTTTGTAGAAACACAGAATTTATATTCCTGCTTTTAGAAGCAACTTGCCATGGCTTTGAACCTGATACTTCCATAAGGCAGCCTTTCCTTTGTCAATTTCGGCTCACTTGTGGCTCATCAGTAGCAAGTGAACTGCAGCCAGGTGACATGTCCGATGAATATGTTGGCCATGCAAGAACTGGGATGTTTTCAGCTTTCAGGAATTTTCTACAGATTCTTGCAACATGGGGCTGTGCATTGTCATGCTGCAACATGTGGTGATGGTCTCGGGTCAATGGCACAAGAATGGGCCTCAGGATCTAGTCACTGTAGCTCTGTGCATTCAAAATGCCATCAATAAAATGCACTTGCGGTTGTTGTCCATAACATACGCCTGTCCATACCATAACCCCACCCCCACCATGGGCCACACGATTCACAACGTTGAACTCAGCAAACCGCTCTCCCACACGATGCCACACACCGTCTGCCATCTGCCATGAACAGTGAAAACCAGGATTCAGGCGCCATCGAATGTGAGCATTTGCCTACTTAAGTCGGTTATGACGACAAACTGCAGACAGGTTGAGACCCCAAAGAGGACGACGAGCGTGCAGATGAGCTTCCTTGAGACGGTTACTCACAGTTTGTGCAGAAATTATTTGGTTATGCAAACCAATTGTTGCAGCAGCTGTCCGGGTGGCTGGGCTCAGACAATCATGGTGGTGCACCTTTCTGGATCTGGAGGTCCTGGGCTAACGGGGTTACAAGTGGTCTGCGGGTGTGAGGCTGGTTGGATTTACTGCCAAAGTCTCTAAAATGTCTTTGGAAACAGCTTATGGTAGTGAAATGAACATTAAACTCATGGGCAACAGCTCTGGTGGACTTTCCTGCAGTCAGCATGCCGACTGCATCCTCCCTCAAAACTTGCGACATCTGTGGCATTGTGCTGTGTGATAAAACTGCGTATTTCAGAGTGGCCTTTTATTGTGGGCAGGTGGGAGGGATTATCTTGGCAAAGAAGAAATGCTCACAAATTTAGACAGATTTGTGAATAACATTTGAGAGGAATAGGACTTTTGTGTAAATAGTAAAAGTTTTAGATATTTGAGTTCAATTAATGAAAAATGGGAGCAAAAACAAAAGTGTTGCATTTATATTTTTGTTCAGGAAATGAAGAGTTCCATAACAAAAAATATGAAGACTGTACGATTTATTCAATTTAAGAAATTAGGAAAAAGCTTTGGTTAATATTCTATTGCTTCGTAGCAATCGTTTAATGAGTGTAACTATTAAAAATTAATAAAATCCAGACCGCATGGGGTTCCCAGGAATTTAAATACACGGACATAGTTTCAACAGTCACTGCAATAGAGCACACATGAGAACGGTGATCCATGTGGGTGGCCTGATCTGTGTGGTAGCAAACAGCAGAAAGGTTTTTTGTTTTTTTTAAATAATGCACACATGTTAAAAGTACAATTTTAATGTTGATAACAATAATAGTGACGGCTATGTCAAGCAGAAAAATTGTTTTGAAATGTTTATCTAAAATACACATTGAGGATATAGTCTGTTTTATCCGATTACTGGATTATTCTAAGAAACTGATCAATAGATTACTCGATTACGAAAAATACCTTAACCCCACATTATGTCTCCTACCACAATATCAAGGCCACCTATATGTCGAGGTAAAGCCAAGGTCATGAAAGTCGTGCGAGCAAATTTACCTTTACTCCTCTATGGTTTCCTAATGCCATGTAAAAAATGCACATTGTATCATGTCACAGTACGATTTATGATTTGACACCCTAATAGCTGTATGATCGATGGGAAGAAAATATGCCATCAAAAAATGTCAGACCTTGAATGAGTGTGGGGTTAGCCAATTAGCCCCCAAAATGTCTGCAGAGAAAGATGGAGCAAAGAGTCATATCCCCCCCTCCCTGTTCAATTATTTTAGAGCCAGCAGAAGTAAATGAGGAAACAAATATTATCATAGCCACATAAAAAACAATATGACACAGCAGAGAAGCCAAAGAACAACGACATAGAAAACATCTTCCCATACAACACAAATAAATGCAGAACAATATTTAATTTGTTTTTTTGGCAAGGTTACATTGTACATGATGCTAAAAATCATCATTCAGAAATATTATTTACAGAGAGAAAATGTCTTAATTAGGCAAGCATATGTACTTGCGTTCATAACATTTACAACTTTTCTTGATGATGAAAGTTAATCCATTTAGATTGTTCCGAATTACAAGATAATCTTTGTTTCTGTCTTTGAAAGTTTCAAGGGTGCAAAACAGTTTGGAACTGTACATATATTTATAGTTGAAATGATGGTTTACGGGCAGCACGGTGGAAGAGGGGTTAGTGCATCTGCCTCACAATACGAAGGTCCTGAGCAGTCCTGGGTTCAATCCCAGGCTTGGGATCTTTCTGTGTGGAGTTTGCATGTTCTCCCCGTGACTGCGTGGGTTCCCTCTGGGTACTCCGGCTTCCTCCCACCTCCAAAGACATGCACCTGGGGATAGGTTGATTGGCAACACTAAATTGGCCCTAGTGTGTGAATGTGAGTGTGAATGTTGTCTGTCTATCTGTGTTGGCCCTGCAATGAGGGGGCGACTTGTCCAGGGTGTAGCCCGCCTTCCGCCCGAATGCAGCTCAGATAGGCTCCAGCGACCCCCCGCGACCCCAAAAGGGACACGCGGTAGGAAATGGATGGATGGATGATGGTTTACATGCTGATTCTACTACAAAAATCTGCAGCACCCTTATGTTTAAAACGATGACTAAGGATTTTTTTTTTTTTTAATCGGCCACAACAACTGAAAGGTTTACAGCTGTTACAAATAAGTAACCGATTTTAACTTTAGAGATATGAATACATCGTTTGGCGAGCCTCTGGATCGATCTATATCTAGTATGGATTGGTCGATGTCCGGTTGAGAAGTCATGAATCGGTTGACTGGAGATATGTTCTAAAATATGTCTATTCCAATCTTTCGAGACTTCTATGATGATGTATAACGAGAATAACATTCTCGTTTGCGACTGTCGACATTAACAGAGCAAAATGGCAGAAAGTACCGAAATAGATAACTTTCCCCCGAATAAGGATGTATACCGACAACCAGTATTTTAAGGTACCGGTCCCTATTTGTTTCATTACAAGAGGACAGTTAAAATTCTGGATTATTGATACTGCTATCCGTACCTTTTTATCCATTTGACTGTCATAATTATGGCGCTGAGGTGCCGCTGCAAAGCATAAAAAAAGACACAGCAGAACAGCCAATCGGAGTCAAACTTTAATTTTATTTATTCATTATTTGCAAAAAAAATTATTTTATCCTCCTAATTAGCCTATTTCGTCACAAAATAAAAGACAGTAATTAGTAGATTTTTGTAGTCTTAACACAAAGAAATTGAAATTGTAGTCGAAAATCGAGTTTTTAGAGAAAACGAATCTGGATATTATTTTTGGCCAAAATCACGCAGCCCTTATAACTCAACATAAATTTAGTTTACCACCGTAAATTCATAAATAGGGGTACAACAACTCGTTGACATTGTTGACAAGTATTAACAATAAAATTTGTCACCGACAAATTAATTTGCCGACAATAGTCGCTGACGAAATCAATTCAAATATTTTTTTTTTATTTGTCAGGAACTTCGGGTGTGACAATGAACGTCAATCACAAACACGCAGACACACGGAATAGGGCAGCTCTTCCTCCTCCTACTTGGAATGTTAAAAAGATTTCTTATTCCAAAATGTGACTTGTGGTCAAAAAACAGATTATCTACGCCCTACTTGGGGTAAATTTGTGGAATAAAATACTTAAAGGCCTACTGAAATGAATTGTTTTTATTTAAACGGGGATAGCAGATCTATTCTATGTGTCATACTTGATCATTTCGCGATATTGCCATATTTTTGCTGAAAGGATTTAGTATAGAACAACGACGATAAAGATTGCAACTTTTGGTATCTGATAAAAAAAAGGCTTGCCCCTACTGGAAGTAGCGTGACGTAGTCAGTTGAACATATACGCAAAGTTCCCTATTGTTTACAATGATGGCCGCATGAAGTGAGAGAGATTCGGACCGAGAAAGCGACAATTTCCCCATTAATTTGAGCGAGGATGAAAGATTTGTGGATGAGTAAAGTGCAAGTGAAGGACTAGTGGGGAGTTGAAGCTATTCAGATAGGGAAGATGCTGTGAGAGCCGGGGGTGACCTGATATTCAGCTGGGAATGACTACAACGGTAAATAAACACAAGACATATATATACTCTATTAGCCACAACACAACCAGGCTTATATTTAACATGCCACAAATTAATCCTGCATAAAAACACCTGCGTGTTTGTTATGCTAGCTCCTAGCTCCTCTGCTAGCTCCTAGCTCCATAGAACACGCCAATACAATTCAAACACCTGATCAACACACACAATCACTCAGCCCAAAAGACCGTTCACCTAACCCAAGGTTCATAAAGCTTATATATTTTTAAAAAGTTACGTACGTGACGCGCACGTACGGTACGGTACGTGTTATGCTAGCTCCTAGCTCCTCTGCTAGCTCCTAGCTCCATAGAACACGCCAATACAATTCAAACACCTGATCAACACACACAATCACTCAGCCCAAAAGACCGTTCACCTAACCCAAGGTTCATAAAGCTTATATATTTTTAAAAAGTTACGTACGTGACGCGCACGTACGGTACGGTACGTGTTATGCTAGCTCCTAGCTCCTCTGCTAGCTCCTAGCTCCATAGAACACGCCAATACAATTCAAACACCTGATCAACACACACAATCACTCAGCCCAAAAGACCGTTCACCTAACCCAAGGTTCATAAAGCTTATATATTTTTAAAAAGTTACGTACGTGACGCGCACGTACGGTACGGTACGTGTTATGCTAGCTCCTAGCTCCTATGCTAGCTCCTAGCTCCATAGAACACGCCAATACAATTCAAACACCTGATCAACACACACAATCACTCAGCCCATAAGACCGTTCACCTAACCCAATGTTCATAAAGCTTATATATTTTTAAAAAGTTACGTACATACGCAAAAAAAAGTTGCGCACATACGGTCAAGCGATCAAATGTTTAGAAGCCAAAGCTGCATACTCACAGTAGCACGTCTGCGTCTTTGTCATCCAAATCAAAGTAATCCTGGTAAGAGTCTGTGTTGTCCCAGTTCTCTACAGGCGTCTGTGTATCGAAGTCAAAAGTCCTCCTGGTTAGAGTCTCTGTTATCCGAGTTCTTCCATCTTGACTGCATCTTTCAGGAATGTAAACAAAGAAGCGCCGGCTGTGTACTGTTGTGGCTGACTACGTTCGAAAAATACGTCCATTTCGCACCGACAACTTTCTTCTTTGCTTGCTCAGCTTCCTTCTCCATAATGCAATGAACATGATTGAAACAGATTCACGAACACAGATGTCCAGAATACTGTGGAATTATGAAATGAAAACAGAGCTTTTTCGTATTGGCTTCAATGTGGAAGGCATACCCGTGTTCGCCGGTCTACGTCACGCGCATACGTCATCCTCAGAGGCGTTTCGAACCGGAAGTTTAGCGGCAAATTTAAAATGTCACTTTATAAGTTAACCCGGCCGTATTGGCATGTGTTATAATGTTAAGATTTCATCATTGATATATAAACTATCAGACTGCGTGGTCGGTAGTAGTGGGTTTCAGTAGGCCTTTAACTTTTTTAATTGAATTATTGAAATTTGTTTTCGGGGATCTACTGGTTTATTAGGATACGATAGTATTTATATACCACGTAGCTGTACACATACAGTAGTACGGTTGTTCAGTATACCGGTACTAATAATGTAACGCAATATTAATTGATTTAAATTGGCACTATACTGCCTTTGAAAAGTACTGGTACCATTCTTTCATCTGAATCCTCGCTGTGTGGCAGTGACTACAGAGCCGGGGCGCATGATATTGAGTGTGTCAAAATGCACACAAGCAATAACATCTTGGAGCGGAGGAATGGCAAAAAACGACAATTGTACTGGTTAATAAAGAGTGTGCGTGAAACGCAAAATGGAGGTATTTGGGCTTCAAAACTAACGGTAAAGGGGACGCTTTAAACACGGAAGCGCTGCTCTTCGAGTGTTGCTTTAAAGTACGCCTTGCTAAATGTGGCGATTAGTATTACAACTTTTGCTTCAAACTTAGGTAAACATTTAAATAATAAGCATTCAGATCTGCACAAGGAGTTTAAAGAGTGACAGGTAATGATGTTGTTGTTACACATGTACTGCTGTTCGGCTCTGGTGCAGACCGAAGTAGAGGTGCACAGGGCAGACATTCCCTTCAGGGTCCATGTTTTTGTCGAGTTAACACACTTCACTTTACCCGTCAATGGGTCTGCTAAGCTCCACTTTCAGGTCAGAATGATGAGGCCGCCGATTCGTGACAATCTGGTTGCTTTATTGTTAGTTTTGCAGGACACAACCAGACCCGTTCATCACTCGACTGCGCAGTGCAGCGCTACCTCTCTCTCTCTTTGCTCGCCCACTCACTCACTGATGTCACTCAGCCAACACGTCGCCATTCTCTTAAAACATACATACGCTACTCTCATGAGTTAACCAGTTCCTCTGTTGTGCACATGTAGATACATAATATGTAGATACGTAGACGCACACGCAGCTGCTTGGATTGATGCCAAATATTAGCGGAGTTAAAACTGCCAAATTTGCAGTCAACTAATACAGGTGAAATGAGTATATTTTGTAACAAATTGCTCAAATTCATGTTTTATCTTTAACAAAAGTGTGTTTTACCTGCTACATGGTTTATCTGTGTACATGTATCCATAGTTTTGTTTTTAGTACTTACTAATAATTGTATTTTTCTTAAAGCACAGACCCGAGTGGCAACCATAAATCATGAAACATTTAATATAATGTAAATAAAGCTTTTTATTATATTCTAACCTAATCCTTGATTATGGCATAATATATGTAAAAAGGAAAATTGTAAATTGTTCTTTAAGTGTAACAGGAAAAGCCCAATGTGTTTAATTCCTTTTAATTTATATTTTGACCTTCTAAAATGTTTCTTTGAGTGCAATAGGAAACATATGTTTATTGTATTGTAAGATTTTCTGTTAAAATAAAGCCAATATTGACGTATTTTGTAGTTCCCTTTATTTTGAAAAGTATCGAAAAATATCAAAAAGTATCGATATACATTTTGAATCCTCTAGGATAAAAACTGTAATAGCAGGCTCGCAAGAGGAAAAAAAAGTAAATCGTCTAAGATTTTAAAAAAAACATAATTAAGGTGAATAAATCTCAGTGAACTTTAAAACACTCCGTGGTAAAGAAGTTACATTTATGTTCTTTATAGACTGTTCTTTTGAAAGATGTTTGGCCACTTTTATTGCAGTGTGTTTTACTGGTAAGGCTTAGGAGGCTTTCGCCTCTCTCTCACCATAATCTAGTTGTGATTATGACGAGGTGAAGACTTCAGTGTAAAGCTTGTATGAACTTGTTCCGGAAGCTTACAGGCAAATGTTTCGCCAATTTAAAAAGCAGACGGGCAAAGTTATGGGCATGAAAAAATATCGCTTTTTGATCACTGGTACTATATCGATTTTGACCAATTTAGCTTTGTAGTTTTAATGGACGAATTTCAAAATTGTCTTCCTGACAATATCACAACATATTTAAATGAACAGAGTTACTACTGTGTCTGCTGCTACTATTTTAGCTGACAAGGACGTTGTGACCCACAAAGGAAGCTTTGACAAAGCGGACCAAAACAATAGTGCTGGTAAATGCCCCTTTAGTGCCAAGTTCTTTTAAAAGTGAGTGTGCAGATCTGGCTATGCATTCCTCTTTTACTATGAAGGGTGCTGTCTCAGTCACTACGTTTCTATGCACTAAATTAGTCTAAATTAACACGTGTGAAGTACAAGTGTCCATACACACTCTTAAATGCGAGTATTAGTCATACGCAATGGGCTCCTGTACACTGGAGGGCGCCTATTCTATTTTAGCGCGGACGACTGAATTACTTTTCCAATTGACCTATGACGTCACACTAGGATTTGCAGATCCTTACAACTTGTTTTAACTGATGTCCGCTGTTAAATTGGCACAGATTACAAATATTAAGTGTCTAATGGGTATGCTGATGTTAAGTAGCAGACAGCATCAAAATATGATCTTGATAGCGCTACGGACATGACACTACAACCAAGAATGGTCGGGGCGAATGCAAAGAAAGGTGGCGGAATAGTTTTCACAAAGGAATTTTCGGACGAAAATCATGGAAACAAAAACTTTTGAATGTCTCAAAGTTAATTCAAAGGGCTCTGTGGATTGGTGGAAGAAGTTTTAAATCAAAAGACAGTTCGGGCCCTGACTGATATCCAGAGGAAAATTGCTATTGTCCTGGACTATCGTGCCTGTGGTGCGGAAAGTTATCCGTTGGCTTGCACAAATGCAGCATGAAGAGGTTTGTGTACGCTTTATTATTCGCCCTGGGACTGTCTTGGTTGACAAGACTCTGAAATATTGCGTGGACAATGGGGGCGGTGCGTCTGGATTTGCAGACAAGGTGGTGGTTCCTCCCTTTAAGAAGTGGAACAGAGGGTGTGTTCCAACTATCGTGGGATAACACTCCTCAGCTTTCCAGGGAATGTCTATTCAGGTGTACCGGAGAAGAGGCTACGCCGGATAGTAGAACCTCGGATTCTGGAGGAGCAGTGTGGTTTTCATCCTGATTGTCGAACTGTGGAATTTTTTATTTTATTTTATTTTTTTTGTCATAAAGAAATACAATCATGTGTGCTTACGGACTGTATCCCTGCAGACTGCATTGATCTATATTGATATATAATGTAGGAACCAGAAATATTAATAACAGAAAGAAACAACCCTTTTGTGCGAATGAGTGTGAATGAGTGTTAATGGGGGAGGGAGTTTTTTTGGGTTGGTGCACTAATTGTAAGTGTATCTTGTGTTTTTTATGTTGATTTAATCAAATAAAAAATTAAAAAAATATTATTTATTTATTTATTTATTTTAATTTCTTGTGCGGCTCAGTACCAATCGATCCACAGACCGGTATCGGGCCGCGGCCCGGTGGTTGGGGACCACTGATCTAAGGCATTCATCACCAAGTCCAATGCAAAGCGTCAGATGCAGTGGTGTAAAGCACGTCGCCACTGGACTCTAGAGCAGTGGAGACACCTTCTCTGGAGCGATGAATCACACTTTTCCATCTGGCAATCTGATGGACAAGTCTGGGTTTGGAGGTTGCCAGGAGAACGGTACATTTCGGACTGCATTGTGCCGAGTGTGAAATTCGGTAGAGGAGGAATAATGTAGGGTTGTTTTTCAGGAGTTGGGCTTGGCCCCTTACTTCCAGTGAAAGGAACTTTGAATGCTCCAGGATAACAAAACATTTTGGACAATTCCATGCTCCCAACCTTGTGGGAAAAGTTTGGAGCGGGTCCCTTCCTATTCCAACATGACTCTGCACCAGTGTACAAAGCAAGGTCCATAAAGACATGGATGACAGAGTTTGGTGTGGATGAACTTGACTGACCTGCACAGAGTCCTGACCTGACCCCGGTACGTTTTAGAGGCCGTATAGTACCGAAAATGATTTATTTGTATCGCGGTACTATACTAATACTGGTATACCGTACAACCCTAATTCATGTCATCATCGGCGGTCACTCGTGGTCGAGTATGACTGTCCTCCTTCCTGGTCCTTGTGGGTCTTCAGGTGGGCGTAGAGGCCGATTCTGGACCCGATTATTCTGGGGCAATGTGGACAAGGGAATGTAGTGGTGGTGGGTTTGGGTTGGGCCTGTTTGGTGGATGCTCTCTCCTTTCTTAGTCTGCGCTTGTCTTGTGCAGCATGGCGGAGGTCGTCATTATATTGCGCGGCACCCTCACGGACAAGGTTTCTCCACATCGTCCTGTCTGTTGCCTTGACTTCCCAAGACTTAAGGTCTATGCGACACTTTGTCAGGTTTGCCTTGATGTTATCCTTAAATCTCTTCTTTTGACCTCCCGGGGCCCGTTTCCCTTCAACAAGCTGGGAATAAAGGACTTGTTTTGGGAGGCGAGAGTCAGGCATGCGGACTACATGGCCCGTCCATCTGAGTTGGATGTGCTTGGTAAGATCGGGTCCGCCTTTCTTCAGGACCTCTGCTGGAATACCGTCGGGCCCAGCAGCCTTGTTGTTCCTCATCTTCCCAATTGCATCCTGCAGCTCATCCAAGGTAGGTGGTTCTCCCATGCTTTCATCTGTGGGTTGTTGTGGGAGTTGGTCAAGAGCCTCCATCTCAGGTATAGTGTCCCTGTTTAAGAGGTCCTCATAGTGTTCTTTCCACCTGTTTGAAATTGCGTCCTTGTCCTTCAGCAGCAGCAGACCATCCTTTGAGCGAAGGGGGGTTAGGCAGCCGTGGCTGGGACCATACACCACTCTTGTGGCATCGAAGAAGCCTCTAGTGTCTCCAGAGTCAGCGAGCTGCTCGATCTCCAGAGCCTTTGTTGTCCACCACTGGTTCTTCAGTTTCCTAACCTGTGTTTGGACAGCTGCCTTCGCTTTGGCGTGGGCTACTCTTTTCACTTTGCAGTGGATGTTGTTTTGCCAAGTGATGAAAGCTTGCCGCTTGTTGTTAATTAGTTGCTGGATCTCAGTGTCGTTCTCATCAAACCAGTCTTGATGTCTCCGCTTTTTGAGACCAAGGATATTTTTGCAGGATTTCATTATGGCAGTCGAAAGTGTGCTCCAGTGTGTTTCCGTATCCTCTGGGTACTGTTTGGGCAACGCTGCGCTAAAGGCCTCCTGCAGCTGTTGTTGGTAGGTGGTGTCACTCAACAGCTCGATGTTGATTCTTGGCCGGCACTGTCTTTTCTGCATCTGTCTTTTCCGCATTAAGCGGATGGACATGATGGAGCGAATGAGGCGGTGGTCGGTCCAGCAGTCGTCTGCACTGGTCATTGCTCTGGTGTTTAGGACGTCGCGACGGTCTTTAGAGCGGACAATGACGTAGTCAATGAGATGCCACAGTTTGGAGCGAGGGTGCATCCATGATGTTTTGAACTTGGTTTTTTGACGGAAAAGTGTGTTGGTGATGACCAGGTTGTGCTCCGAGCACTTAGTTAGCAGTAGTGTGCCATTTGAGTTTGTATTTCCGACCCCTTCTCTCCCCAGTGTACCCCTCCATAGGTGGTGGTTTCTTCCCACTCTGGCGTTGAAGTCTCCGAGCAGGATTAACTTGTCCTCCTTGGACACTTCGGATACAACTTTGTCCAGGTCAGCATAAAAGGCCTCCTTAACTTCATCCTGTGCATCAAGGGTTGGTGCATAGGCACTAACGACCGTGGCCATATGACTGCTAGCAAGCATAAGGCGTAAGGTCATTAGGCGCCCGTTGATGCCCACAGGGAGTTCATGGAGGTGGTTGATGAGGCAGTTCTTAATAGCAAAACCCACACCGTGGATTCGTGGCTCATTTGCAGGCTTTCCTTTCCAAAAGAAAGTATATCCGCCTTTTTCTTCCTTCAGCTGCCCTTCATCGGCCAGTCGGGTCTCGAAGAGTGCTGCGATGTCGATGTGGAACTTCCTTAGCTCTCTGGAGATGATGGCAGTTCGCCTTCCAGGTCGATCGCTGGTTTGGTTGTCCGTGAGGGTTCGCACGTTCCAGGCTCCAATGTGTAGTTTGTGTTTTCTTTGTTCTCTTTGTTTCTGACCGCGTGGTGGTGATCCCTCTGGATGCAGTATTCCAGACAGGATGTTGCGAGGCAGGCTATTTTTAGGGTACCTTTTCTAACCCCCTCCCCTACTGGGGTGAGCAGAGTGAATCCTGAATAGGGCTGCTCAGTCATGGGTGCAGCTGCCGAGAAGCTCTTCTGCCTCAATCCATGAGCTTAACGACTGAATCTAACACCCACCGCCTGTGTGCCAGGTTGTGGCTAGGGACTGCCAGACTTCACTGTCCTGCCCCCGTTACCACTTCCCGATCGCCAAAGGACTTTGAAGTATCCGGGATGTAAAATGGATGGGTTCCCATTCGGGAGGACGCCTGCGCGCGACGTCTTTTAGCGTGGGGAGACTGATGCGCCTGCAGCCACCACACGGTCCTTGGCAGAGAGGGGCCTTGATCCAGTGGCATGGATCCATGACGACTGGAGACCACCCTCTGTTGCAGCCTTCATCCGCCTTCAGTGCCGTTGTGACATGCAGTGTCATCCTCCGCCACTTCCACCGTTGAGGTCTTATATCTATTTAACTCATAGATAGGGCAGTGGTTGGCGGACGCCAGGGCGTGTCCACACACTGGTGGGCCTGCACGCCTCGCCTCTGGGGCCCACTGCTGCTCCGAGATCCCCTACAGTTTTGCCTGTGTCCGCAAAGACGCAGTTTACCGTGTGTGGCCACGAGGAGGCACCACAGGGGTCTTGGTGGTGGAGAGGCTTTGTACCAGCAGGAGGAGGCTTACGCACTCGGCTCCTCTTTTCACCCACCCAGGGGCTAGCTGGCGGCGATAGCTGTAAGCAGAGAGTAGCAAGCAGGGGCAGCATGCAGCATGCACTAACTACAAGCACTTCTGCCACAAATCTAACGCACTGACGCATCACACGCACCCTGTGCGCGAGCACTCACACACCCTAATTCATGTATACACATATTAACATACATATATACATATATATATATATATATATATATATATATATATATATATATATATATATATATATATATATACACATATATATATATACACACACACATATATATATATATATATATATATATATATATACACATATATATATATACACACACACATATATATATATATATATATATATATATATATATATATATATATATATATATATATATATATATATATATATATATATATATACAAACCCCGTTTCCATATATATATATATATATATATATATATATATATATATATATATATATATATATATATATATATATATATATATATATATATATATATATATATATATATATATATACAAACCCCGTTTCCATATGAGTTGGGAAATTGTGTTAAAAGATTAAAGATTAAAGTACCATTGATTGTCACACACACACTAGATGTGGTGAAATTTGTCCTCTGCATTTGACCCATCCCCTTGGGGAGCAGTGGGCAGCAGCGGCGCCGCGCCCAGGAATCATTTTGGTGATTTAACCCCCAACTCCAACCCTTGATGCTGAGTGCCAAGCAGGGAGGTAATGGGTCCCATTTTTATAGTCTTTGGTATGACTCGGCTGGGATTTGAACTCCAACCTACCGATCTCAGGGCGGACACTCTAACCACTAGGCCACTGAGATGTGAATATAAACGGAATACAATGATTTGCAAATCCTTTTCAACCCATATTCAATTGAATGCACTACAAAGACAAGATATTTGATGTTCAAACTCATTAACTTTTTTTTGTTTTTGCAAAAAATAATTAACTTAGAATTTCATAGCAGCAACACGTGCCAAAGTAGTTGGGAAAGGGCATGTTCACCACTGTGTTACATGGCCTTTCCTTTTAACAACACTCAGTAAACGTTTGGAAACTGAGGAGACACATTTTTTAAGCTTCTCAGGTGGAATTCTTTCCCATTCTTGCTTGATGTACAGCTTAAGTTGTTCAACAGTCCGGTATATGGTATTTTAGGCTTCATAATGTGCCACACATTTTCAATGGGAGACAGGTCTGGACTACAGGCAGGCCAGTCTAGTACCCGCACTCTTTTACTATGAAGCCACGTTGATGTAACACGTGGCTTGGCATTGTCTTGCTGAAATAAGCAGAGGCGTCCATGGTAACGTTGCTTGGATGGCAACATATGTTGCTCCAAAACCTGTATGTACCTTTCAGCATTAATGGCGCCTTCACAGATGTGTAAGTTACCCATGTCTTGGGCACTAATACACCCCCATACCATCACAGATGCTGGCTTTTCAACTTTGCGCCTATAACGATCCGGATGGTTCTTGTCCTCTTTGGTCCGGATGACACGACGTCCACAGTTTCCAAAAACAATTTGAAATGTGGACTCGTCAGACCACAGAACACTTTTCCACTTTGTATCAGTCCATCTTAGATGAGCTCAGGCCCAGCGAAGCCAACGGTGTTTCTGGGTGTTGTTGATAAACGGTTTTTGCCTTGCATAGGAGAGTTTTAACTTGCACTTACAGATGTAGCGACCAACTGTAGTTACTGACAGTGGGTTTCTGAAGTGTTCCTGAGCCCATGTGGTGATATCCTTTACACACTGATGTCGCTTGTTGATGCAGTACAGCCTGAGGGATCGAAGGTCACGGGCTTAGCTGCTTACGTTCAGTGATTTCTCCAGATTTTCTGAACCCCTTGATGATATTACGGACCGTAGACGGTAAAATCCCTAAATTCCTTGCAATAGCTGGTTGAGAAAGGTTTTTCTTAAACTGTTCAACAATTTGCTCACGCATTTGTTGACAAAGTGGTGACCCTCACCCCATCCTTGTTTGTGAATGACTGAGCATTTCATGGAATCTACTTTTATACCCAATCATGGCACCCACCTGTTCCCAATTTGCCTGTTCACCTGTGGGATGTTCCAAATAAGTGTTTGATGAGCATTCCTCATTTTTATCAGTATTTATTGCCACCTTTCCCAACTTCTTTGTCACGTGTTGCTGGCATCAAATTCTAAAGTTAATAATTATTTGCAAAAAAAAAAAAGTTTATTAGTTTGAACATCAAATATGTTGTCTTTGTAGCATATTCAACTGAATATGGGTTGAGAATGATTTGCAAATCATTGTATTCCGTTTATATTTACATCTAACACAATTTCCCAACTCATATGGAAACAGGGTTTGTATATACATACATACATACATACATACATACATACATACATACATACATACATGTATATCAGTGACGTGCAGTCACTAGAGGCAGGTGAGGCGGGGCCTCACCTGCTATCATGGAAAGAAAAAAAATGTAAAAAGAAAAATAATTAATTAAGTTGTTATATGTATCCAGTGATTATACTATAAAGTTATTTTCCATGTAACTTCACCAGTTTTAGATTATTTTAATTCAAAATCGCTGAATTTTCACATTTGCCGTTCAAATACTGAGAAGAGACGGTGCGGTGATCAGCAGCCAGTTGAGGCACGTCACTGCGTTGAGCCTCAACATGGATTGCGGACTCGGCTAACTGCTGGCCTGCTGTACAGTGAGACCGTATTGCTATATGAATTATATTATACATTTCCATAGTTTAGTTAGCTGAGGTATATAATGTACAGTGTATTTTGTCAACAACTGTATGTGTGTAACGTATTTCTTGTGCTGAGCAATCATAAAACTGCTGCGAAGACGCACTGGGTGAGGCTCGCAGTAATCCCGCCTCCTGGTGGTAGAGAATGCACCCCCGCCGTAGAATGCACCCCCTGACGGGAGTGTTATATCAACTAAAGCACACACTTAAACTTTCCACGTGCAAGATTGAATCTATTTAAAAAAAGTTATTTAATAAGAAGCCAAAAAGTGCAAAAACAACAATGCTCGCGCCGGAGGAGCCGTGAACGACTGCAGGGACACAACATTAGGTACACTTGCAGACTGCAGCACGGATTTCATATTTCATTCATTCACAACTCCTCCAACACGAACATTATTGTTTTTGCACTTTTTGGCTTCTTATTGAGCTGCTGCATTTTTTTGGTTGGGTTGTTTATTTATTTTGAGTAACTTCTACATTTCTAAAAGGGGAGGAATGTAATAGAGTGACCTATGTTTGTCTGTTGCCATCTCCTGGTTAATGTTGGCTATAGCGTACTGGGGTTACTTTTTGGTTGGCCAACGATTTACGTGGTGTTGCGCACCTGACGTCAAGTGTGTTGAGTCTGTTCTGAAGTCTACAGTAAAGAGACGTACTTCATCACCTCGCCTGGTTAATGCCTCCAACCCAATATATTACATAAAGGTAAGACCATAATAACGTTTTTTTTTATTAAATGTGCTTTTTTGTGTGCTACAGTTTGTATGTGTAAAGTTAAAGTTAAGTTAAAGTACCAATGATTGTCACACACACACTAGGTGTGGTGAAATGTGTCCTCTGCATTTGACCCATCCCCTTGATCACCCCCTGGGAGGTGAGGGGAGCAGTGGGCAGCAGCGGTGCCGCACCCGGGAATAATTTTTGGTGATTTAACCCCCAATACCAACCCTTGATGCTGAGTGCCAAGCAGGGAAGAATGCTGGTATGAGCTTTTAAACATAACCCGTTAACTGCTGCCAATCAAATGGTGAATAAGATACTCTTTAGGGTTCATATGTTTGTAAATCTGACTGTGATGAAGTCAGTGCCTCACCAGCCATGAACTTCACCGCACGTCACTGATGTATATATATACACATATTAACATACATATATACACATATTAA